>NW_020170509.1:194413-205281 GCF_000524195.1 Echinococcus granulosus
ATTGAAATGGATATCTTACTGTCCGCAGAAAGCAAATTTCCTCCTCGTTAGCCCGAGAGGTCATTTGATCAAACTAAAGGAGAAAGACAACCCTACACCTTTCCTTAGGATATTCGAAAGTGTACTGGCCTTAAGTTACAATCTATGTTAGTGCAATTAAACAATCCAAGAGAATGAAAGTCTTGATATAATAATTAGTCATAAAAATAGGTTCGCTTATATTAAACATACTTTAGGAATCATGCACGTCTTTATGTCCCTGTTATATACGTAAACGTACAT
Organism: Echinococcus granulosus; assembly: GCF_000524195.1. NCBI lineage: Eukaryota > Metazoa > Platyhelminthes > Cestoda > Cyclophyllidea > Taeniidae > Echinococcus > Echinococcus granulosus. The sequence continues at coordinate 194,696 of NW_020170509.1, forward strand.
TGCTTAAATGCACAGTCATCACAACTTATAAGATTTTTCAAAAACAGAAAATATGCATTTAAAAGCATGCAAAATTTAAAATAATTTGTTCTTTATCAATGTATTATACATTATTTGCATTATCATGGCCTACAAATAGAATACCTTTGCAAATATGCGCTGGAGTGAGGCATGTGGGTAAAAGTGCATAATTATTGGCATGGAAGGATATGGACTGCTGACGCACTGGGGAGCTGTGGAAGCATTGTAGCGTCCTAATAATTCTCCGAAGACGAAAAATGCCTTGTCACATAAGCAGAACATACATGTTTGACATACAGAAGGTAACGAAGCTAATGGCATGTCTCGGAGCTTAGCCCATTTGACTAGGTAAAACGGTCTTTACGAAGTGGCTCGTTGCCAAAATCGACTGTTAAACAAACAACCGGAGATTTGCAAGTAAAATTTTAGGGTTTTAGGTGTCAACTTTATCGGGAGTAGAGTTAGATGATCTATAACATAGCAGTGCAATATATGTTTTCCACATTCAGCTGGTTTTGAACTACTGGCATGGCTAAGAGGTCAGTCCTCCCAGTAAAGGTACAGTGGAGGAGACCCAAAGCTACCTCTTTACAAAAACCAAGAGTTATTACTGAAAAGCGTTACATCTGGTCAGTGAGCTGGGTATATCGGAAGTCTTAGACATCACCTTCAATCTGCGATTCCAGAAACATTCCGGATTCTCCATAATATACTATTTCCCAACCAATTTTTAGTAACATTTGCCATTTAAAAGTACCTGTTCTAAAAAATTGCAGGATTAGGAGATTGATGTAAATGGAATGAAATGTCGAATGGCAGTCGGTTTGTTTTACCGAAAGTAGTTATACTCCTAAAAAGTTTTCAAATTGACAAAGATTGCGAAATGCAGGACAGGTTGTGTGACTTACTTACAATTACAACTTTAAACGTCTAGGCAATTTGAAATCATGGACATTTGCCTTGGTTGACATTGTGGTACTTGGGCAGCTTGTTCAACCCTGAGTTTGCTTGAGTTGCCTCTTGAGTCTTCACAGATCGTACCCTTATCTACTGCCATGATCTCAAAGCTAAGCTAGTAACCTTATCTCTTTTGCACGTTGGTAAGATACCTTCTGTCGTACAACTACGACCCTTTACCAATTCAGAGAAACCACATATTCCTAAAGCGCATTTCGTATTTTTGGTCCTCATTTTAAATAATCCACCTAAAAACTAATAAGCCCTCACAGTCTTCTGTTTTATTGCGCGATGATCACGATTTAATAGTTGATTATGTTTGCATGCTTAAGCTTATGAAATATTCATAAAGAAAAATATAACAAGGAGTCAGAGATGGTGACATTACCTAGAGCTCTGAGCTATGTAGACTTTTTTGAGCGTTGATGATTGTGCTGCAGTGTCACAACTTTATAGCCAAACCTTGTAAATCAGACTTCCACTTTGTTTTATGCACGCATCAGAGACAATGTAATACGATAGTGGTTTATCCCCAGGTATTGGTGAGGCGCCGCTTTTGTACCTTGAATTAGCCTTCTCGTACCTCGCTGGGTGAGCAGGCATTTCGGGCCACGCCAATAGCCCAGATACCTTCTCTGCGCTAAATATATATTCTGCCAGAGTATTGTGTCTTCTTTTGCCTTCAGGAAAGTCTTGGGACGCTACACCAGTTCCACGGCTCATTTACCACAATAAAAAAGAGCAAAGGGAAGCCTGACCTTTAGTTAACTATTCTAAGTGGTTCTTATAAAACATTTAAATGCTTAACTGATACTTTCAAATAAATGTGCGATGAATTGCTTGGTGACCTCTTTATGACCGCATTTGAAATGATGGATTGCTTTGCTTGCACTCTGCCTAGACTCAGAGTCAAAAATGAACTATTTTTTTGTTTAATGACAATTCTTTCTTGCCTTGTATCAGCTAATTTGCCATTTAGCTTAATCCTGTTTTCTTGACTTGCAATGTATGTTGTTACGAGGGCGCCTTTTTCGAGTGCCTATCTCTACGTGTTTATTGTTTGCGTGGCATGAATTGGTTTGTTGCTTTGGGATTCTCTCTTTCATTAACCTTGTTCGGTTTACGCTCGGTTGTCGCTCTAAGCTTCGACATAAAGAGTGGAGATTTGAAGTGTATCCACGATGAAATGGATAAGGATGAAATTGTTGTCGGGACCTACGCGATCACCGATGGGCCCACCAGCAAAGTCTCCATTGAGGTTAAAGACAGCAAGGGTCATACGTTTTTCCAAAAGTCAGACGCCACCAGTGGGAAGTTCACCTTTTCCTCCGAAGTTGAGGATTCGTTCGATGTTTGCTTCCGTTGCCTCGGTGCAAGCGGTGTTGTTGATACACGCGAGGTATTCATCGATATCAAACAGGGCGATGAGGCCAAGAACATTGATGCCATTGCACAGGCCAAAGATCTCAAACCTGTTGAAATTGAACTCAAGAAGATTGAATATTTTACTGACTCTATTGTTCGCGATTTCGTCGCTATGCACAAGAGGGCCGATGCCATGCGAGATATCAATGGTATGACTTGCTTTATCAGAACTGATTAGTTTTGCCCCTCTTTTTGCAATGATTTTTCTTTATCGCCTACTTTTGCCTTTTCAGCCTCCACACATAGTCGAGTCTTGTACTTTTCAATGTTCTCCATTCTCTGTCTGATCGCGCTCGCAGTTTGGCAGGTTCTCTACCTTCGAAGCTACTTCAAGTCAAAGAAACTCATTGAGTAAATTGATATGGTGTGTACAGAACTGTCACAGGGGTTCAATTTACTGCCTCGTGTTTTCCTTCGTAACTTCTCTGGTTCTTCTCCCCTTGCTCGTTTATTTTCCATTTTCTACCTAGCCATGTATATGGGTACAAGCGCATTGTATAATTAAAAATAAACAGTGGCGCAAACTACGAAACCCCTTTGTAATTATTTTTTTTTGTCGTTGACACCTTTTTTCATCCCGATTATCCGCTTCGTTAATTCATTGGCACTGTTAGAAACACATCTACACTCTCAACGGGTACTCGACAAGTAGGAATGTGACTAGTTATGTCAGTCGGTCCGTGAGAGCGTTGTTAAGGAAGTAACTTTTCCGGTTGTAGCAAGCGCGAGATTTATGGTATTTCATGCCGGTGGCGTGTATTTCAGTCTCGAAGGTCTGCGAAATCATGAGCTAGGCCTTTGTTGTGCTTGGTGGATTGTTAGTTTGTATCGTGGTACCTTAAACCAATCGAAGATTGGCATGGAATTCCTGTTCTTGTGTTCCAGGGATTTTTTCCTGTGCCTTAGTTCTGGAGCTTCACGTTGAGGTCTGTGATGCTGTGAACAAATTAATGATTGTGGGATACGATATTTGTCACCATTTTAGAAGACATTTTTTTATTTGATTCGAAAGCAAAAGTGAGTGTGTTAATAAATCAGATGAGGTTTTTGGGTAGACCTTTATTACAGCTCTGGGACGCAATCTGTTATTCCCCTAGCATCTTGATCTCGGCTTAGGCCTTCCATCTACGCGACCCTCCACCCAGGCCGCATTTGGTGGTCGGAAGAGGACATGCAGCTGATGCGTGAATTTCCTGTAATATGTCAGAGAGCGGTCGAGTTTGGTATGGAGGTCTCCGGAGCCGAAATGCAGAATCAACATCCACTGGGCGATGCAATATGTGACTTCTCCAGACATTCGAGATCTTAGGAATTACTGGTTGCAACGTCGATGATCGGAGATAGGGGTCTTCACTGCCGAATCAGAACACAAGCAGATCTCGTGAAGAGTGCGGAGTTCTTTGAGATCTTTCAAAGTGGCAGTGGAGGTGTTTTAGACATCTGGACTTCGTAGCATCTTGAACGGGTTCGTGGCCAAAAAGCTCGTGCAGTTGTTCATACGACCTGGTTAAATGCGCTTGTTTATGCAATTTCCAGGGCATCAATGTTCGCCTTGGACTGTCGGCACTCTTTATTGTTCCCTCCACCATATTTTTTCTCTTGTTTCGAATCCTCGTGCCATAGAATGCTGGCTAAACATGGTGGATGGTGAACGGGCTTTGGGTCATTTTCAAGGCTGCAGAAAATTCTTGGAAGTTTTTCTTGCTTGCCACAACAGACTGCACCATTTAAGAAGGCTTTATGTCAGGTAAAATCAGGTCAAAGCCTACCCCCCTTCCTGGAGCTTGAAGAGCCGTTTTACTATTGACAGGACGACTCAAGAATGGCATGTCATGAATCCTCAGTGGATGATGAAAGAATTCGTTTGCGCCCTTTTCACCCAGAGAGACAGACAATAAAGGATTTACTACCGTCCCTTTGTTGCCCTCCGCTCTCTGCACCTTATATGAACGGTCCAGAATGATCTGCTTACTACCCCTGATAAAAATTTTTAGGCACCTTAAGTCTCCAGGACCCTGAGGTCACCTTGTCCCTCTTCATGAGTGTTATTTACCTCAGGTGGAATCGTTAATTGTGCAGTTCTTGCCAGGGGCAACACAAATTGAACGTCTTCAGGAAAATTTCTTCCTTAGAAACAATCAGGATTAGTCAGTCAGCCGAAAGAAAGTCCTGTTCTTACAAGTCAACACCAGTCCTCATACTTTATAGCACCGCGGAACCAATCCTGGAGTGGACCTCATACCGCTCCCTAAGACCAGAAGTTGGGAAGTACTGCCTCCTCTCCTCCTCCTCCATATACCTCTGATCACTTTAAAATCAGTAGTGTAAGTCCAGACTCCTACTGCTTTGATGTGCATTGCAACTCCTGAGTGAAAGCGTACACAGGTTTTGTTGCACACGATCCAGGAAATACTGGATTTACCTGTCAAAATGTTTTTTCACCTCAGTACGACATTCAACGCTTTTGTGCCAGTTCAAAACAGAACGAAGCTTCGCCACCATGCCCGGGAATGGTTTTTTCCCACTTCTTCGCGAAAGACTCACTTCCTTTCCGATTTCATAACTGACTACCATGCCTCGGTCATCCAAGATCAGAAGATCCACACGCTAACAGAAGTGATGGTGGACTGGAGGTCACCACGGCCAGGATCGTTATCACCACGCACACGATAGTCCAGATGTCTTATTACCTACCTGCCAGAAGAGTGGACATGGACTCCACCTTCGACATTCCGCTGAAGACCATTCAACGCCAAGAACATATCGTTCGGTCAATGACCAAATCCTTACCCCAAACACGCAAACGAAGGATCACAGACTTTACTGTCAGGAATTTAGTATACGCAGGAAAAGGGAACAATGATATGATTGACACCGATAGAGGCAGCAGAGGTCCGATTACCAGACAAATGGATCATCTCAGACCCCAAGGGAAACAGTACTATGTACAACAAATGCACACAAAGTGGACGAAAAAATCGATGACCAGGAAGAACCAGTGGCTCAAGCCACCGCCGCCTTTGAGCTGCTGCTACCGCTCCCTGTTCCTCCGCCGCCCCGCCGACGTCGCTTTCCACCAGGTACCGAGAGCACTCGAAGCAGTCGATGCGGTGCTGTTGCACCACCACCATCATGACAACCAGTGGCAGTCGCGCCCTCGTTGTTGTTGTTGTTATTACCGCTGTTACTGTCTTGATGGCGATCACGATAATTAGTGTGGTGGTGGTTGTGTGTTTGCAGAGTTGGTGGCAGGACCGAGCGCTGATCGTTGATGCGCGTCTTTTGCTGGAATGACAGTAAGAAAAGCAGATCAGGATTAGACGATTTCAACCGAATACGTTAAGTGAGACTTCAACATTAATTAACGGAAGGGGAAGAAGGGCATAAATACCCTCCAAAAACAGTAGTAGAGGAGAGACGTACCTGCAGACGGAAGATCATGTCAAAGAAATCATCGCCGGGTGCCAATTCGTCGGCAGCCGAGGGCGCCTGTTCTGCTTCCGCCAGTCCGTCGCTGGCGCTGCGCATTCGGGCAGCCAGAGTAACACTGCCACCATCGCTACCGCCACCGTTAGTGGTCAGTGGTGTTGTTTCCACTACAGCGGCGGAGGAAGTGTTTCTCTGTGGTGCCGTAATGGTGGTGGTGGTGGCTGCATTTGATGCTGGGCCAGTGTGGGGTGGATTCGACACCGAGTTAGTTCGAATGAGGCCGGGAAAGTCCGCTCTCTGATCATTCATCCGTGCACCCTAGTGATGGAAGGAGAGGACGTCGAGCACTTTAGCTCCCGAGCAAATCGACTACACTTCCCTTTCCAGTCCCGAGCATGGGATTTCTAAGCAATCGAGCCCCTAGCCGTTCTGTGAATTACAAATAAACCCGTTCCTAATTTAAATCGTTTCACACATTCACAGATAACTCTTCGGGCTCTTGGCTCATTTGGACGCTAACGAGGCTGCCTAAACTTGATTGATACAACAAACAGAAAGCTGGGGGGAAGACACCCACAGCAAGACGAGGATCGTTTGACAGGAGGATATTTGAGCTTTGATTATGGACGACCTCCACAGAAAAATTGCACGCAGCCTTGTTTAATGCCATCTTTAGGTCACCAATCGTCCGGACATTCTGCACCCTGGTGCTTTACGACCTTTTGGGGAGTAAAGTGGGTGTTACAAGCCAACAAGGGCATTCGAATTTTTATTACCTACAAAGTCATAAAACGTGAAGTAGGTAATTGCGATTGCACATCCGCCGCTGAAGCAGCGTGCACACTTAAACCGTTATGGACAACAGGGTTGTGACACCTCGGCCAAGACAACGCATCACAGCCTTTCCGACATAATTCCCATGCGCCCAGCAGTTGAGGCAGCAACCCATTACCATGTGGATGACAGTCTATGAATTCCGGTAGGATAAGGGTCAACAAATAAACTTCCTTCTTTGCCTAGAGAACATTTGGGCGGGCAAACACTACTTCCACCACAATTGCTTACAGTTCATTCACACTAGCCACTGGTCAGGATTCGGCCAATGGCAAAGGACTACAACATCAACCAAAAGCTTTAAGCAGAAGCTTTCACTGACACATCGGTTGAAGAATTAGTCGTGACACAGGGATGCAATCAGAATGAAGAAATCAGTTCACTGCAATCTAAATACGACTGCGGGTCATGCCACAGTTTAATGAGGTGACACGAAATGGCCGCACGTAATTCACTAAGGCTGAGATACATTCCCACTGATTATGCACGCACCCTTCATTTCCATTTCAAGTGTCATAGACAAGTCGCCACAAGCCAATAGGCCAGATCCTATTGTACATAATCTTGTTGACTATGAAAGGCTCCACATTTGTATGTAATCTCAATTTATTTCAAGACAAATCACGTGAAAGTGCTCCTGGTTACCACCCTCTAAACCACAAACAGCCAGGAGGCCGTATGGTTGTCTCAAGGGTAGCGCTTAAGCTCTACCACAACTAGTCACCCAGACACCCACCTGACACGTACGCTTGGGTGATCACGAGGCACACATTCAGTTTTCCTGTCACCAAATCAACCATCGTTCTGCTTGATCTATCACCCTTCCAGTACCCCTCCTGCATCCCTCATGGCCATCCAGGTACGACAGTTGGGTACACGTTCACATCTGGTTACGGTACCCCGTATCAGAGAAAACACAGTTCCTTGATCTTTGGATGCAAATGGCGTTTGATTGTCATGGCAACCGTGGGGAGTGACAACTCGTACTGAACCCTAAGGGCAGTCGATTTGTCAGGCACTGGTGACCAAACGGTGCACAAAAAGGAATCCACCACCGACCCCGAGGTCGCAGTACTTCAAATTAACACTGTGTTTAAAATAAGGTCAAATTCAATTCAGTGAAAAAAAAAACGCGTCGTAACTACCGTTTTTACACAAAATAAATGCGTGACTAACCTGTATATTAATAAGGAGATCCAAAAACGAGTCATTTTCCGCATTCAGAGAATCACTTGACGCTGCCAGCATACTGTTACCATCACTACCAATATTGCCTCCACCGCTACTGCTGTTATTGTTGTTTATAACGTTGCTGCCGGCAAGAGCGTTCAAATCGCAACGCTGATCGTTCATCCTCAGGGCCTGCGATTTGAAGAGCAGGTCGAATAGCAGTTCGCTTGAATCGGATTGGTCCGCGCCGTGGTTTGATTGGTTCGTCGCCTGGTGCAGAGCCTCGCCGACCGCTGGAAAAGCGAATATTCTGATTACAGTATCCAGAAGATACACAAGACAGTGGGTCACTAAAAATAGGTGGTTTGTTTACACAAAGTGGGTTGTTGCTTATTTCGATCCGAGAGTCCCGATATGTCAAGATGAAACCCTTAACAGCATGACAGATGGAGATTTGGTAGAGAAACTTACAAGGGATAAGGCTTAAGGCGTTTCTTCTACAAATAAAGCTTTTGCACACAAAATCAAACGGCAATTTATGACCACTTTGGAGGGTCTCTAAGGGGTTTTAAAAACAACAAAAAAAGGTGAGGCGATATTTAGGAAGAAAATCTCCACAAATCTCGACCCACGTAAAATAAGATTGACGCATGAACAAGAAGATGCTGTTTTCATAATCAAGACTACAGAATCATATTAGATCGACTTTATGGAGATAGATGCATTGGATATAATATATCGTAAGCAGTTTTACGAGGTACTTAAGCATAAATAATAGTTTCGGTCCATTCTAGCGTTTGGGATAATTAAAATCACTTCAAATTGGTAGGATGTACTTAACATGTGCAACATTTTACTGATAAAAATTGAGCAGACGTGACTCTCAACTCACAATCCCCACCAGATCGATGATGTTCACCGCTGCTTTCCGTCTCAGTAGGTGAAACTACAACCACAAAGTCCTCCTCTTCCTCCTCACTCAATGACAAAAACTCGCCCTCGCCTCCTCCTCTTCCAGCACTGCTACCACTGCCGCTTCCATGCCTGCGTTGGACTGCCAAAGCCGCATTAGTTGCGAGGGACAGCTCCGTGACTAATTCTTTTTCGCTCAGCTCCTCCACCTCCTCCTTTGCCACCTCCACGACTGTCGGAGACGGCGACTCGACATAAGGATTAGTGGTAGCGATGGTAACTGCAGTGGAAGGGGAGACACAACTGTCAGCGTCAAAGAGAACCTGTTCAAGAGCACGCGCCTCAGCGGCGGCTTGGAGGTGGGGAGAAGTGGTGGTGACGGCAGATGGGGAGGAAGGTGGAGTTTCTTCGAGCCGAGGGTCAGGCTGGCTGTGTCCGAGAATTTGATGCAGTTCGGCGATCATTAGATCGGCGGCTAGCAGGCCAATCTCGTCGTTAAGCTACATTTATAAAAATATTTTCTTACATTTGAGGATATCCAACCGCTTTAAGTACAGCAATAATACGTTAAAATAGTTAAGCCCCACCTCCTTGGAGATTTTCTGATGCCGCATAGAACTCCGCAAAGCCCGTCGATAGTCACCTAACGCCGCATAAACATTGGCCAGAGACCAATGGCACCGGCCCTGACCCACCCTATCCCCTGCTTCCCAGGCCACGTGGAGGTGCCGCAGGTAGTACACCACAGCAGCCGAGTAGTCCCTCAGCAGCGTACAACTGTGTCCGAGGCTGAAACAAGCCTGCGCTTGCAGTGCCTCATCGCCCAATTGACGGGCTATCCCCAGTGCATGCCTGAAAAGAGATAATATACTTTTTACTAACAAGTTTGTAAGTAAGTATAATTTATGAGATAGAATAGGTCCACTCACTTGTAGCTCCGGGCCGCTGAAGTAAAGTCAGCCAGAAAGATGTAGGCGTTGCCAAGGTTACTATAGGCACGTCTTTGAGCGCGTAGATCACCAAACTCCTTGGCTATTTGCAGACGCTGAAAGAAAAACAAATGCCACAAATGTCAAATCCCACACGGCTGGGGGGGGGGATTTGTTGGGATTATATTAGGCTGCGCATACCGGTGACTGGAGAGGACCTCTGCTAGAGGGGAAAGTACACTTTTTCAAAGATGGTTTCAAATGAAATGAAACAAATAATAGAAGAGAGGACGACCCACCTTCTTGTGAAAGTCGACAGACTCCCGAAAATTTCCCAGAAGATAATGTGTATTGCCAAGGTTGCCATAAGCACGACCTTCAGCTGGCCTATCACCGAGCTTGCATACAAGTGATAGGTTTTCTCTAAAGGGTATCAGGCAAAAAAAATTCACTTTCACATACAAGACAGGGAAATCTGAACGGGTAAAAATTTAAAATACTGGGGAAAAAGACCTTCATCATCCGGTCTGATAAAGAGAAAACTATCGAGCGGTTGTGCAAGACAGCACACATATCGAACCACTAAATTCCAGAGCACCTTTCAGATAGCAGCATGACTAAATCACTTTATGAATTGACGAACAAAACACAAGAGAATGCGTCGAAATTCTCGAACGACCTCTCCTTTACGACCACTCCTACTGTTGTTAACGTTCGCACTCTGAGAAATAGAACGAAACTAGCCTCCACCTAATTTTGATGGACTTCTCCGATTGAAAACGCAGTGGATTGAAACAAGTAGAAAACGCAATACTGTCATAAGGAGCAAATAGGCCAAAACATCTGCTTCGAAACGTGAGAAGAGATGCATTACAATTGGCGATTTATATAAAAAAATCACATCTGCCC
>NW_020170509.1:205381-219469 GCF_000524195.1 Echinococcus granulosus
CATGGTGGAATTTGAGTCGAGGCCAAAGCTGCTGTGAGAGGTGACAAGGTGGCTGCCATAAATAGCAGTGGAATTTTTAACCAACACCCCTACCTCCTACGATATTCAGCAATTCGGTAAGGTAAAGAAGCTTAGTCGACGGAGGCAAGGGATTGAGGTCTTCAGTTAGCAGAGACAGGAGAAGGAAAAGAAGAAATCTCCAAACAATTCTCAGACCCCTGTCCACCAAACATTGGTTACTGCAAATCCCCACAGGTGCACGCGAATACCACACTACAGCGCGAACACAAAAGCGTAATTAGGAGGGCGGAAGGAGATGTGCCAAAGGCAGCCCAATGTTAACCTGCCCTCTGCTAATTCACCCTCAAGATATTTGGCTCGCCCCAGTGGTGGCCAATTGGGGAGAGTGCATTGCATTGAGTGTTGTCATTATTTTCACCGTCATAGCCGTTTCTAACGCAAACATAATGCTGTGATTATCACCTTGTGAACTTGCATCTACCTAGCGTGGTCATGAATCCACGCACAATCGTAGTTCCTTGTAGTTGCAAAAGCGGCGATGCTTGACGAGGTTTGGGCTGACGTATACCCACACAGACAGTGTGTTGGACTGGCGAGTTACGCGTGGTGGTGGTGGTGGTGGCACGTTGGGATGGCAAGTTCCTCACTGTCGGGCAGGCAGTCAATGAGGTGATTTTAATCTTCAAAACTAGCAGCACATGCGTCCACACACACTTAACAACGCAGCAGATCTGAGGTGAGGTGACCAAAGAGTAGAAAACGGGTGCAGTTGCAGCTGCAACAGACAGACAATTGAGTGGCCGAGATGACAAATAAGCCACGGATGTTGTGCCCAATACATTTAATAAGCACCATAGTTCAAACTGCCTCGCGGTTCACCCTTCTTTCTCACCGCACCACGAACACTGCTGCCTATTCTTATATCCAATCGCTGGGGATTCTTAGGCGAGTGAATTTTGGACAGTTGCAAACGCACATCCAGTAGGGTGGATGGTGTCATAGTGGCAGTACACCAGGCTCCCCCCATGAGACCTGATCAGCCTGTCGCACTGAACCGTGAGGAGTCATATCATTGCCAAAGGGGTAAATCATGCGGTTCGAGCTGCAAATGGGAACCGCAATTAGCAATTGAAGAGGGCTACTCACTAAAGTTCCAAAACGTCGGGGATGTGTTTTGCAAAATGCAGTTGCGAGCATAAAATCCATTGTTCCGATGTCGTGGCTGTCTTTTTGACAGCCTCAAGTTAGTTCTGCACGTGAGACCTCCACCTCAGTCTTTTCGTCCGTCCATCAAGGCAGCACGAAACAGGGTCGAAGTTAGGTAGGTGTGAGTAGGGATTAAACTATTCTGCAGTGCATACTAGAAGAACTCTTGGCTTCGCGACCTGATGCACTCAACATTACCATCAGCAAAGACCAGTCCAAGGTGTATCCGGGTTGACAAACCTTCTCTGCAATCCTTTGTGCCACGTCGACATTGCTTAGCACCGAGCACTATGCGCCAATCCATCATGTTTGGCGCTTCACCAACAAACCAGTTGACGAGTTGTACGCAACGAGACGATGTCGCAGTAGCGTCTCAAGCGTTGACTTTTGTTGAATGTCGAGACACAACACAGTATCCGTCCACCAGTCTCTTGTCAGGTCCTTGCATTTGTGCCTTCGTCTGTGACAAGTGTCCCCAGCCTTGGGTGGCCACCCATTGTTGGTAGACGATGTCTCGTAATCTCCATCAAAATGGTTCTATGGACTACAGGCTCTCCGGAAATTTGCTGCATTGTGGTACCAACCAGAGGAGGATGACATCATTCTCATTTTCAAGGCGTCACATTCACCCACATCACTGATTGGTAGAACGGAGTGTCCTCACTACGCAGTGCCAGTTCGTGCGGGCCAACTGAGACGACAGTGTCGATGCCCCTTACAACATCCACCAGTTGCGTACACACTTTGGCACAACATTTCATGACCACACGACCTCAGCAGCAATGCAACCTCCACTACTGCAACCAATCCACCTGCTGTTAGACAATGCACTTGACATTTTCTTCCTGTGTTTCCAGCACCTACGTACAGTAGGTAATCTTGACCTTTTACTTTGGCCCAAACAGGGCAACATCGTTGGGCCAATGGATGCCACCCGCATGCACATGGGCATACACACACACATACATACACACAGGGGGAGAGAGACAGTCCTGGCACAGAGGCTGTATATTCACATATCATCAATTCACTCCTATTACAGCCTTGCGGAGATGATTGTCGTGCCGCGACTCAGGAGCTCACTTATGCCAGATATATTAGCGCCACGTTTCTAAAAATAGAAGTAGTGAATTCTGCAATCCATCCAGCTTGATTGGTTAGGACAACGGTTTTAGTGCCATCACTTCAGGGAAAACGCAATAAAGACTCCCTTTACCACTGCAGGAGACGAAGCGATAACAAATGGACGCCTTACTGTAACAGGAAGGGAAAGGAACGGGAGAGAGACAAGAATCACGGTGCATGCATTCATTTAACAGGGTTTTCAGCACAAGCATCGGTGCCAAATTAGTGCGAAGGGGAAGGGAATGTGAACTTCTTACTGCATGTCAAAACATAAACAAAGCATCCAAAACAGCGATTCCTCTTGCAGCTTGTGCGCATGCACTCCAGCTTTATTGCGGTAATAGCCAAGAAGTTTGGGCTTCCGATCTCCAGTGCGTCACTGACATCTACAATGCTTTTATTGACGGAGCCATCTTCGTGAACTGCCCAACTTCGTAATCTCTCGCAGAGACAAAAGGATTGGCATTGCGGTGCGAAAGGCCCCGTTTAAAAAGATTCCTTCGGATAATCCACTTGACTACTTGGCCAATCTGCGCTAATCCTGCTACTTATCCCCGTATTTACCCACCAATCCACTTGTGCACATCTCATGGAATGCCTTTCAGAATTGGCCCCAGCCGAAGAGCATTGGAACCATGGTTAAAGACGCAACGAACAAGACATCAGTTGCGGTATGAAGAAAACTGGTAAAGTCATTCACATGTAATGTGGTTCATGGGTGTGCCTGATTGAGAACAGTGCGCTGTAGTGATTCTTCCAGCTTTCCCCTTCTCCTAGAGTCGCAGTCATCGCAGTTTTTACTGTGAGTGATTATCTCTTAGATGGCAATTTTATTACACGTTCCGCAAGCCACTTTCATGTGCGCCGAAAATAACCTCACTTAGCAGTGCATTTGTTGTTAGTTTTCCAGATTGACCTGTTAGTGTTCTCCAAACAAAGTGCACAAGGCAAATGCATCGCAATTTGCCAAAGTTAGTAGTACACCAGTTTCGATCTTTGAATGGAAGCAATTCGTCGATTTTGAAAGAGCATCCAAGCCGATGGGCATCAGCAAGCCTGCAATTCTGGTTTGAGTTATGCGAGTCTTAAGGTGGAAAAGCTGCTTTGATCGTAATCTAGGATAAGAGGATGTCGCGTCAACAACTCCTCACTTCTATGCCAGTAAGTACACACAAATTATGCAGGGCTGCAATGCTGCTTATCCACTTTTCAACCCCCAGGCTCGAGATCCAACAAGTGCCGTAGGTAGGGCCAGAGTGGCCTGCTCTTCTGCTACAGAAGCGGCAGCGGCAGCAGCAGTAGCAAGAGTATAAATAGCAGCAGAATCAGTGGGTTGAGATGGCCTGCGCACTCTTTCCTTTCATGCGATAATCGCAGACCAACTTAGACAAGGCTTGGAAACAAAGCATGGGTCGTCTGTTCCCTCGTGCTAGCTAGTCTGGTTAAGGTGAGTCCACACACGTCAAAGGATGAAAATGAGGCCTCCAAGCCGTGGTGTATGCACGGATTGGGTGATGCAGCCAGAGATTGGACTGTGATAAGGTGAGGTGAAGGGGGGATGGGGTAGGACGAGGCAGGCCAGAACAGTAATAATTGAAGGGAGGACGCAAGCAGACAAGCAGGCCAGAAAGAAAAGGGGGAAGGCAGGAGGTGTATCAACCGGGATAAGCCAGTTAGTCATGCAAACGGGCTGTCGAAGGACGGAGAGCGGGATGAGGAGAAGGAAGAAGCGAAGAAGAATGCGTGTTGGAACGCCGCCATGTAATTAATGTCGCCCTTCCCTCGCCACTGCAAATTGACATTGCATGCGTTGCATGGTGTGGTGTGGCAAGATTGCAATTTTTCTGAGAGGAAATGAACGACCCTATTATCTCCCTCCGCCCAACAGCGCTTCTTTTGATCCTGCTTGCACGAACAGGAATGCAAACAGATGCACTGGTAGAAGTGGGCACACATTCACAACCACCTTGACAAAAAGGCCAACTGTGCAACTGTAAATTCCATTGGGTGTTGCGATGAGCAGTTGATTTACCAGTCTAGGAATGTTTCTTGGTAATGCAAAGGTCAACATATGTTCACAATGCCTATGATCGGTATAGGATGGTTCAGTCAGAGTGGCACACCTGTCCGAACCGTGGCAATCCTCGATGATACATGACGACCCTCTTCCACGTTTTGATCGCATTACAGTTAGTGAAATGGTACTGCTCCGCCTAGAAAGTGCATACACTAGCTGATCACGAATGGGGACAGAATGTCCACCTTTTCCAAGGGTACACTTCAAAACGACCCAAACAGGCACTTATCTCACCTCAATTCACTGGGCGCACAACAATTCACTCACTACTGGCCAGTCACAAGGGGAAAATGCTTTGTTCTAGTCTCAGGTGACAGTTAAAATACCCCCCAGACCAGTCTCCCAAATATACTTTGCTTGCGATAGGCCCTGGGTGAATTCAGTAGCTCTTTTAAACGCCAATTGAATTAAGGCGACGAACAAGAGAGCGGAGACGGAAAAGAGGAAAAGAACTTGACACAGGCACTATAGGTGTTGTGGCAGCTAATGTGCGGCGAGTGGATGGGTGGTCAGGGCAGGAAAATGAGGAATACGGAAGGCTCTAAAGCTGTGGGCAGTGAGAAAGTCAGCCGTGTTTGCATCAGTTGTATTTTACTTCTCGAAGCCCAAAAAGCGCACAATTTGATGTCATTTTCTATGGCTAGTATTCATTCTCCAACATTATCACGCACAATGTGCCCTTTCCAGTTGCCGCTACTTCACAAGGGAGCAATCACATGTACTTTCTCCCAAGCCAGTTTTGCGATGAAGTAGGTTCCGTGTTCCGCAGACTCAACACTAGAATTAATTGTGAACTCAATGTCTGCAGTCGCTGTTTGCATCAACTGGCATTCAACGTGCGTCATTCCATTTCAGAATTCCATTTGTCTCTTTTAATCAACTATGCACCGAAGCAGCTTATTGCAATGAGATCGACACTGCAAGGGTCGAGGGGTTCCACCCAGGTGAAGGAACTTTTATTCGTTCAACTAATTGCCACTGCACTCCACAATTTTTTACCAATGTAATACAAGCTAGTAGCCAATTCCACCTTGCAGGTCGTCTCCATTACCACCTCACTTCCATTGCCCGGTCTGACTGCCTGACTGTCAGATATTGGCCAATTGTCCGGTTAACACCGCGTGGGCAAGACATGCTACGTCCCAATTTTTTACACTCGCGTCTCTGCGGCACACTTATGTGACACGCATTCTCCACCACCTTACCACAACTAGGACTGTGCCGGAGTGCTCGCCGTATGTAGATTAGTTACAACCAAGGTTCCAAACTAGGTGCAGTATTGTCTCCACTTGGGGATAATTACAGTCTGTTTGGAGGGTCAGTTGAACTAAACTGGCCAGCAGTTAATATTAGTCGCCGATGCAGTTCTCCCAGCGACAAATTGCGGCACCGAACTGGTTAGGAGTCACATTTGACATGTGGCATTGTTAGGCACTGTTGCACACAACACTAAACACATCAGGAAGTACATTTTGCTAAAAACGCATTTTCAAAGCAATGCACGATTCATCAGCTGCAGGAACGAGCTTCCGTAACATTCAGCCCCTAAGGCTCCTCTCAGTCATTGACCGCAGGGTAAAAAAAGTGCGATTCCATCGTCCGCGCCAGAAGAAAGCAGCATGAAGGCAGAGCCTTTTTGTCTACAGAAACCGATCAACTCACAGGAGGAGGTAAAAGGTCTAATGAAGACAAGCGGACATTATTAATTAGTTGGCCATAGCCAGCCTTCCATTTCCAAAAATTTGTGCCTGTTTTTCCTCCTCTAAGCAATTTATAATGAACGTCCTCATCCTTATTCTATCGCGCTTGCATATGCGCAAGCAGCTCTTCACTGCCACGTGTAGGCATGGCGGTTTTCAAAGTAGGACCCCATCACTTGGTGATTCGTCACTAGACTCGAGTTGGTTAGGTCATTTATTGCGGCTAGCCGTTGTTGCTAGCAGCACCGAGATTCTCACGGACTTCGTTCCGCTCATGAGAATGAGCCTTCAAGCTAGGTGAAAGAAGGTAGCGTTTCAGATAAAGAAATGCGTATGGAACATGTTTTTTGTTCGTTGATTTTTTGCATGCGTTTAAAATGGCTCTTCAAAATTGTGCACTCTGTAGTCCTGATTTGGTGCCACAAAAAGGATGTTTTATAGCCTTTCAGGAAATGAGTTCCATGGGTTATCAGGTGCTGTGTTGAGTGGAATTTTGCATTCTATTGTATCTAGCATCTTTTGTGGGGTTTACGATATTCCTGTGCCGGAATAAAATGGGTGCTTACGATGTTAATTTATCACAGAAATGGCCTTTCTAATTTCGCATCAGCGTTGAATGCGCTCGGTGGTAATCGTGAAGCGGGTATTTGATTTGGGGCTATTCCACGATCGACTATCAGAATGGAAATGATCCAAAATTATCCTCACTTTTTTGTCTCTATTCCTTCTCGCTACAGACAAACGGGTGATCTGCACGGGGAGGCGAAGGCGTGTGCCAACCTGAGCACCTGTTTCAAGATGATTGAGAAGTACCCGGAGGCGGTCCTCTGTGCCAAACGTCAACTGGAGATTTGTCGCAGATTCAATGACAAGGTAGGCGCTTCCATAATGATGATGGCATTTCTGACAAGTAGAAGGGAATTTCCCACTTTTTTTTGGTGGCATGAATCTAAGAGTGGATCTCGTTGCTTCGAGGAAAGGTTATGGATGGATCGCCTTCTTCTGTTAAAAAAAAGTTAAAAAGTTGTCAGTAGTGACCTATTTTGACATGCTGATGCGGCGCGATTGGCTGCAAGACGTGATTAATAAAAGAGCTTAGTGTGATTTAGAAGATGACGTCGGTATTTAGGCGTCACGATAACCAGTGAATAGGTGATGGATGCCCGGGGGGGAGGGGAAATGCAGACTCACTGGGAGGACGACTAGACGGGATGAGAGCTTTTTATTCACTCTCACCAATTTATTGTTCCTTTCATCAATCTTGCCTATAGCTTGGGGGTCGGATGCTTACTCTGATCGGCGTACTTCGTACAAGGGATTTTGACTTGCTCCTCCATTCAGACAGTAAATTTGGGTATTCTAGTGACTTTCAAGCCTCATTATTGGCATAGCTTGACAGGCTGGAAGGAGGAAGCGATAGAAATGGGAAAACGGTTTAAGTACACCCTCACGATAGTCCTCATTTACGAGGTATTGGTGTCCTGCCGTTATTTCTAGCTGGAAGTAAGCCACCCCAGCAAGAGCAGCATTAAAGTGCACACATGAACTAGATGAGGGCAGGGTCACCTCGTCTCTCATTGGAACAGGTAGCACAATAAACGGCAATAACATCTGTGCAAAAGTACAAATTTAACTGACAAAAATATTTGCAGGTGGAGGTGGGGATGGTAGTGGACCAAAACCTCTGGTTTTTTCTGCCGAGCGTGTAATAGACAAAAGAGCAGGTAATGGCTATTGAAGAAATGGCCTATGGGGTTATTTCTGTATTAAAATTAGGCTAGCTTATATAGCAGTACCTACCCACCTTGCCCTACCTGATCTTGAAACGCGTTCACAACTCACACAGAACTGCCCGCTGTTGTATTGCTCAGTTATGAGGATGTGACCGTCTCCCAAACTTTGTTGCAAGTGCTGCTAGTTGGTTCCGTTGCCTCTTGTTTAGGCCTGGTGACCTCATTGGCCAGGAGGGCTGGTAGGGAACGTACGTTAGCGTGATTATTTGTGCTAAGTGAAAGGTGGTTGCATCAGAGGTGTCGGTCAGGTATCAAGCGCGGAGAAAATTGGCCGCAGTGGTGCTATCTTGCGAGCGCCACAATTTCGTAAAAAGGTAACACCGGAGCTGCTTTCCTCCACGTTTACAATGATTATTTCCGTTTTTTCTCAGAATTGAAATATTTGCATCCGAAGCCCTTTGTAAAACGAGGGGTGTGTAAAATCATTTTTTCGAATGGCTAGGTAAAGGAATATGCGATCGAGGGAAAGGCCTCATGCGGGTGACGGAGGAGAAAAGACATTGGACTCTACCTTAATTGAGTGGCTCTTAGTGGGTCTGGTAATTCTGATCCATGCAGCCCCCTAGATTATTCACTTGGCATGGCATTAACTCCCTAATTTGTCATCTTGAAAACGTTCTGCGAGAATCTAACGTCACAGCTTTATAGATCAGTTGAGACCTGCCACTGCGAGAGCGGTTAAGTGGGGGTAGGTAGAGGTCTTGGAACCCTGTTTCAAATGTTTCAATGTGGCAGTCAATTTGTATGGAGCTGTTTGAAGGTCAAACTTCGATCATTTGATCAGTCAGTTTTATACTCTGGTGGGAAAACTGTCTACCAATGCAAATTCCGCGATCCGCTTTCGTTTTCGGAGCCGTCATGTATTAATATGGCTCACCCACCCACACGACTGGCTAGGATTGTTTCAATGGGAAATTTCAAATCATTGGCCAATTTACTGTGAACTCGGTTCAGCAGCCCCTTCCTCGCTAGTCAAACGCGTTATTTGTCCTTGCTGCTACTTATTCGAGTCAAATTTGGCTAAATTTTGAGGCGCATCCACCTTCAACACAGGCGGTTTCAACTGTGTTCCCCCATTTACAGGTAGAATTTAACGTCCACTAGAATTGCATGTCATCAGCCGTCACTCCAGTTTGCCTACTTCGGCGATGTTTCTAACTGTCTTTGATGTTAAGTTGGTTCTACCGCATCAAAACCCAGGAATTAAAACAACTCCTGATAACAAAATAACATAAAAGTGTCGTTTCCTAGGTCGTGGCGTTTATACTAACTCCTTTCAACTCAGCCTACCCTCTTATCTCGGTGTCGGCTCTGGTCTTTCATGTCGCCAGCTTAATTTAAGTTAAGCTTAAAATCGCTCCTTTTAAAGCACATTCTCAAAACATCATTGCGTTGGCCGTTGCTCTCTTGCCTTTCCAAGTAAACCTCTTAATAGATAACTTTTTGGAACTGTGATTGCGCCGATGTTTATGCTCCATCGCGCGTTAGCAGTCACATTTTAACATTATTTTGTGCTTTCAAAATCAAGTGTCGGAGGTAGTTTTCGACTCTAATGTATTTTCCTTTAATGTTTGAAGCCTTGACTAATCCGGTACTCACTACCTTACTTTCGCTTTTATCAGGCGGCAATAGCGCGGGCTCTCCATAACCTGGGCAATGCGTACCACGCAAAAGGTCGCCAGTTTCTCCAATTTTCAGGCACAGATCAACTCGGCGAGTTTACCAGTGAGGCCAAACAGGATCAGGAGAAGGCGCTCGCCTGCTTTCAGTAAGTCACTGTCTACCTGTTTATCCTCTCAATGTCTCGGCTTACCCACGCCTCCTTTACTGCCTCTTATCCACCCATCTGCCCGGTCCTCAAGTGTCCGGTGTATTATTGGCTGTCCTTTACTGATAGTTTATCACCGTTTTTTCCATTGAAATATCGTGTATCTTACTTCTGGTGTATCTGGTTGCCTCTTTACTCTCTGGATGTGTATTTGCGTCTCACTGGTTTACTCCACCCAATTATTGCGGATTTAATGTTCAGCGTCCTTCCAACTCTCAAACTGCCAACTTACTAGCGGATGCTCCATTAACGTTGTTACTATTGTCAATTCGAATCCCACCTGTTTCCACTTGTCTTTTTCCACCCAGCCATCTACTTCCGTGAAGCTGTTATCGTAAATGAACTTCTAATTAGGCCATTTCACACCAATCTTTGTATCTATCCTACCAGTGCTTGCGCTTGTGGTGCCTTCATTGATGTTTCCTGCCCTTTTAGAGGGGTAGGACCCCATCACTTGGTGATTCGTCACTAGACTCGAGTTGGTTAGGTCATTTATTGCGGCTAGCCGTTGTTGCTAGCAGCACCGAGATTCTCACGGACTTCGTTCCGCTCATGAGAATGAGCCTTCAAGCTAGGTGAAAGAAGGTAGCGTTTCAGATAAAGAAATGCGTATGGAACATGTTTTTTGTTCGTTGATTTTTTGCATGCGTTTAAAATGGCTCTTCAAAATTGTGCACTCTGTAGTCCTGATTTGGTGCCACAAAAAGGATGTTTTATAGCCTTTCAGGAAATGAGTTCCATGGGTTATCAGGTGCTGTGTTGAGTGGAATTTTGCATTCTATTGTATCTAGCATCTTTTGTGGGGTTTACGATATTCCTGTGCCGGAATAAAATGGGTGCTTACGATGTTAATTTATCACAGAAATGGCCTTTCTAATTTCGCATCAGCGTTGAATGCGCTCGGTGGTAATCGTGAAGCGGGTATTTGATTTGGGGCTATTCCACGATCGACTATCAGAATGGAAATGATCCAAAATTATCCTCACTTTTTTGTCTCTATTCCTTCTCGCTACAGACAAACGGGTGATCTGCACGGGGAGGCGAAGGCGTGTGCCAACCTGAGCACCTGTTTCAAGATGATTGAGAAGTACCCGGAGGCGGTCCTCTGTGCCAAACGTCAACTGGAGATTTGTCGCAGATTCAATGACAAGGTAGGCGCTTCCATAATGATGATGGCATTTCTGACAAGTAGAAGGGAATTTCCCACTTTTTTTTGGTGGCATGAATCTAAGAGTGGATCTCGTTGCTTCGAGGAAAGGTTATGGATGGATCGCCTTCTTCTGTTAAAAAAAAGTTAAAAAGTTGTCAGTAGTGACCTATTTTGACATGCTGATGCGGCGCGATTGGCTGCAAGACGTGATTAATAAAAGAGCTTAGTGTGATTTAGAAGATGACGTCGGTATTTAGGCGTCACGATAACCAGTGAATAGGTGATGGATGCCCGGGGGGGAGGGGAAATGCAGACTCACTGGGAGGACGACTAGACGGGATGAGAGCTTTTTATTCACTCTCACCAATTTATTGTTCCTTTCATCAATCTTGCCTATAGCTTGGGGGTCGGATGCTTACTCTGATCGGCGTACTTCGTACAAGGGATTTTGACTTGCTCCTCCATTCAGACAGTAAATTTGGGTATTCTAGTGACTTTCAAGCCTCATTATTGGCATAGCTTGACAGGCTGGAAGGAGGAAGCGATAGAAATGGGAAAACGGTTTAAGTACACCCTCACGATAGTCCTCATTTACGAGGTATTGGTGTCCTGCCGTTATTTCTAGCTGGAAGTAAGCCACCCCAGCAAGAGCAGCATTAAAGTGCACACATGAACTAGATGAGGGCAGGGTCACCTCGTCTCTCATTGGAACAGGTAGCACAATAAACGGCAATAACATCTGTGCAAAAGTACAAATTTAACTGACAAAAATATTTGCAGGTGGAGGTGGGGATGGTAGTGGACCAAAACCTCTGGTTTTTTCTGCCGAGCGTGTAATAGACAAAAGAGCAGGTAATGGCTATTGAAGAAATGGCCTATGGGGTTATTTCTGTATTAAAATTAGGCTAGCTTATATAGCAGTACCTACCCACCTTGCCCTACCTGATCTTGAAACGCGTTCACAACTCACACAGAACTGCCCGCTGTTGTATTGCTCAGTTATGAGGATGTGACCGTCTCCCAAACTTTGTTGCAAGTGCTGCTAGTTGGTTCCGTTGCCTCTTGTTTAGGCCTGGTGACCTCATTGGCCAGGAGGGCTGGTAGGGAACGTACGTTAGCGTGATTATTTGTGCTAAGTGAAAGGTGGTTGCATCAGAGGTGTCGGTCAGGTATCAAGCGCGGAGAAAATTGGCCGCAGTGGTGCTATCTTGCGAGCGCCACAATTTCGTAAAAAGGTAACACCGGAGCTGCTTTCCTCCACGTTTACAATGATTATTTCCGTTTTTTCTCAGAATTGAAATATTTGCATCCGAAGCCCTTTGTAAAACGAGGGGTGTGTAAAATCATTTTTTCGAATGGCTAGGTAAAGGAATATGCGATCGAGGGAAAGGCCTCATGCGGGTGACGGAGGAGAAAAGACATTGGACTCTACCTTAATTGAGTGGCTCTTAGTGGGTCTGGTAATTCTGATCCATGCAGCCCCCTAGATTATTCACTTGGCATGGCATTAACTCCCTAATTTGTCATCTTGAAAACGTTCTGCGAGAATCTAACGTCACAGCTTTATAGATCAGTTGAGACCTGCCACTGCGAGAGCGGTTAAGTGGGGGTAGGTAGAGGTCTTGGAACCCTGTTTCAAATGTTTCAATGTGGCAGTCAATTTGTATGGAGCTGTTTGAAGGTCAAACTTCGATCATTTGATCAGTCAGTTTTATACTCTGGTGGGAAAACTGTCTACCAATGCAAATTCCGCGATCCGCTTTCGTTTTCGGAGCCGTCATGTATTAATATGGCTCACCCACCCACACGACTGGCTAGGATTGTTTCAATGGGAAATTTCAAATCATTGGCCAATTTACTGTGAACTCGGTTCAGCAGCCCCTTCCTCGCTAGTCAAACGCGTTATTTGTCCTTGCTGCTACTTATTCGAGTCAAATTTGGCTAAATTTTGAGGCGCATCCACCTTCAACACAGGCGGTTTCAACTGTGTTCCCCCATTTACAGGTAGAATTTAACGTCCACTAGAATTGCATGTCATCAGCCGTCACTCCAGTTTGCCTACTTCGGCGATGTTTCTAACTGTCTTTGATGTTAAGTTGGTTCTACCGCATCAAAACCCAGGAATTAAAACAACTCCTGATAACAAAATAACATAAAAGTGTCGTTTCCTAGGTCGTGGCGTTTATACTAACTCCTTTCAACTCAGCCTACCCTCTTATCTCGGTGTCGGCTCTGGTCTTTCATGTCGCCAGCTTAATTTAAGTTAAGCTTAAAATCGCTCCTTTTAAAGCACATTCTCAAAACATCATTGCGTTGGCCGTTGCTCTCTTGCCTTTCCAAGTAAACCTCTTAATAGATAACTTTTTGGAACTGTGATTGCGCCGATGTTTATGCTCCATCGCGCGTTAGCAGTCACATTTTAACATTATTTTGTGCTTTCAAAATCAAGTGTCGGAGGTAGTTTTCGACTCTAATGTATTTTCCTTTAATGTTTGAAGCCTTGACTAATCCGGTACTCACTACCTTACTTTCGCTTTTATCAGGCGGCAATAGCGCGGGCTCTCCATAACCTGGGCAATGCGTACCACGCAAAAGGTCGCCAGTTTCTCCAATTTTCAGGCACAGATCAACTCGGCGAGTTTACCAGTGAGGCCAAACAGGATCAGGAGAAGGCGCTCGCCTGCTTTCAGTAAGTCACTGTCTACCTGTTTATCCTCTCAATGTCTCGGCTTACCCACGCCTCCTTTACTGCCTCTTATCCACCCATCTGCCCGGTCCTCAAGTGTCCGGTGTATTATTGGCTGTCCTTTACTGATAGTTTATCACCGTTTTTTCCATTGAAATATCGTGTATCTTACTTCTGGTGTATCTGGTTGCCTCTTTACTCTCTGGATGTGTATTTGCGTCTCACTGGTTTACTCCACCCAATTATTGCGGATTTAATGTTCAGCGTCCTTCCAACTCTCAAACTGCCAACTTACTAGCGGATGCTCCATTAACGTTGTTACTATTGTCAATTCGAATCCCACCTGTTTCCACTTGTCTTTTTCCACCCAGCCATCTACTTCCGTGAAGCTGTTATCGTAAATGAACTTCTAATTAGGCCATTTCACACCAATCTTTGTATCTATCCTACCAGTGCTTGCGCTTGTGGTGCCTTCATTGATGTTTCCTGCCCTTTTAGAGGG
>NW_020170508.1:0-2092 GCF_000524195.1 Echinococcus granulosus
TACTGAGGCATGAGAGCTGGGCGAGCCAGTTTAAACATTCCTATGGAGGAGTAGGATCAACTGACTGCGTGATAGCACCCTTCCTAGTGCTTAGTTCTTGCCCGTTTGGGTAAAGAAAAAGGCCCCTCCACTGATAAGGAATGCAAGCGAATAGATTAAAGTAAAGTATTTACCTAAAGTACATCAAATGCTGATACCATAGTTTAAGCTAAGTGAGTTCGAAAGAAGTAGCTCCTTTATCAAGGTGTCCCGAATTAGAGACGTACTTGAGAATATCTCTTTTGCAGTGTTCTTATATTTAGCGTTGTGATTTGCCGAATTACCTTAAGTAGGCCTAAACATCACCTTATTGAATGATAAACGAAACCATTTTAGTATGGAGGTAAACGATGGCAAAGGAAATTAGAGAAAGCCTTCTTCAGGCAAAACTATGGGTGTGGTATTAAGGTAAATTGGCACGGATAGGCACAGGGTAGAATAAAATTGGGACGAGAGGGATACTTTTAACTAAAAACATTATTTAGAGCCTCAGCAGACCTTTGAAATGTGGCTCATCAACATGTGCCTCGTAGACGACCAACCCAAAAAGTTCTGGCATGGTTTTCCTGTGGATAGGATGTGGATCACCTTTATCGACGGTAAAATCAAATCATGTTTTTAAATTAAGCAAATATTCACTTCTTACTTAAACGGAAAATAGGAGTGGTGATTTCAAGTTAAAAAGGTATTCAATGGGACTAGTGGAGACGTTGGTGATGTAGTCGATGTAAGTAGTATGTCTGTCTAACACCCCTTCTCTCCCCCCCCCCTCTGACAATCGCATAATTTCAAGCTTCACTCAAAATTTACTACATTCTTACGTTGGTTTTATACGAGTGCTCGTTAAATAGTTCTTTTTGACCTCATCCTTCTGGTCAACTGGATGGTTGTGTGTTTGTGTCCCTGGACGGCTGGCAAAACGAAGTGTCGACGTTTTATCACTGGGTCTAAGTCCATTCATACTACAATTAAATAAAGGAGTAAAGCATTTTTTACATTATTCTCAAACAAGGTAATAATGAAAGCCATTGTAGGAATCGCTATTCCTTGTTGTACCTATTTCGAACCATCACACCGTATTATTGCACACTCTGCCAACATAATCCCATATCATGTCACACGAGAGGATAGAACATCACTGGATGTGAAAAATGATGGTGCCAATTGCATCTATTGGCACCACAAAGTTTAAGTTGGCCTACAAAGTAGCTGAAGTGTTCTGTCATATTGACTGCATGGTATCTGGGAGAGATCCGGCTCACGATACCAACAACTGGTGAATTCAAAGTAAACGGTAAAGGTTATTACCGGGTTAAAGAGTACCCATTACATGTAGTTCACTGCCCCGTTGCCAGTACAACTATGCCAAGATAGGCAGTGACAATCACTATCTAGAATGATGACCATTCGCATTGGCATAGCTGTGAGCAAAATTAGTGGAGAGTCCAGCGTTGTCATGAAGCAACTTGAAAGACAAATTAAAGAGGCCAGAGCAATTGATTTGACACATCAAGATTAAATCAGCACAGGAAAGGTAAATCGGAGGAAAGGTGGGAATAAAGGAGTAAGCGAGTGAAATACATAATCAGTTAAGGTATGGAGTAATTAATTGAGTATTCGTAATGCAAGAACATCCAACATCATCCAGTAACTCGACACCAACTGCATCCCTTCTTAGTTGACACTTGGAAAGTCAGTCAACCCCCCTACCCACCAGAATTTTACTGGGAACAATAAAATACTACAATGGAAATAATTTAAACCAGATTTAAAAAGACGGGAAAATTTTGTTAATTCCAGGTTTTTTAATTGGTAATAATAAGAAAGATCCATTTGTCGAAAAATGCTTTGGATGGGGGGAGTTAATGCTTCTTCTTTTGTGAAGATTTACCACAGATGCGCTTGCAGTCCCTCTTGTGTTTGAAGCGATTTCCATTGCCTCCACATCCGCTATAAGTGAAACGCTCACAACTACCCTTGCTGGGATTATAGCCATAGACTTTGACTCGGGATCGGCATTGACCTTTCTCAATCGGCAGATTGCAGATATTCA
>NW_020170508.1:2192-15127 GCF_000524195.1 Echinococcus granulosus
AGACAACACAAAGCAACATGAGAGCTGGAAGAAGGAGCTTGGTCATCGTCAGTCGGTGGTGTAGTCAACTCGCTTTGTGTGAAAGCAACCCTCCCATTATATACGCAGTCTACGAGTGCTTATTTGATTGGTTCAAGAGAACAAGTCCTGTGAAGTGGAGTCTAGATTCAAGTCATGATAATAGATATGCATCACAAAGTTAGATTTGCTGAAGAGTACAGCCAAAGTAGGTGCAGGCTTGAAAGCCACCAACTTTAAATATTACCAAAATCTCTCCTCGAGGTATTAAATAATGGAAATGGAAAGTATGGTAGGTAGGATTATCGTGGCAAATGAATGCAGGGCTGCATATGACTGCCACAGTTTATTTGATATTTCATGGAGGAGAGTGAATGAACGTCTATGGAAAGCAGAAATTAGATAATAGACCCTAGTAAGATTTTGAAAGTGTGTGCATCAATACCAGACAGGAAAGTACATGCATCCCGCATCCAGCCCATTCAATCATTCCCCACTCACCGACTAATCCACCTCGTATTCACTAACTCAAAAAGACAATTTGTTGTGCATCCGTTGTGGCACGCTCTACTATAAAGGTTTGAACACAGTCTTTATTTGACACATGCCTCCAGAGAGGTGGTGATCCTTTGGTCATAAGAAGTAGAGGAAAGATGATCGCATTATGCATAATGCGGGTGTGTGGTTCGGGAAATCACTTAACCACTAGATGCGTATTTGAAGGTTAGGTAATTTGCGGAGCTGTTCACTGCATGTGTGCCTCTCTCTCAGTAGAGCCTAATCAGTGTGCTAAATTTTGTGGGATTTCGTGCATAGGCTCGGCACTTGTCATTTTGCTAGTGATTTCTGGGGCAGGTAGGAGAGAAGCATTTTAATGATATGCTGTGCACTACAAAGATAAAGCGGTTAGTGCGAGATGAAGTACGCGTCAAACACGGAATGTGGGAGAATCCGCCCACATTTGATTACGTTGTTAACAAGCACAAAATTGCTCCACATTCCGCCATGTTTTGACTCCACAGCTTCATATTATTTGCATGCTTGATGTGTGAAAAAAAAATGTTGGAATTTTGATTTTGGTGGATCAGTGGCGAATCTAGGTGGCAAAGAGGCAAGCATCTGCTCCGTTATGCTGAAACTGTGGAGAGGCTGAACACAAAGACCTGTTAGAGCCGCATCAACACTTGACAGCTACCTCAGATTTGACTTCTGTGTAACAATCAAAAATAGCTTGATTAGGCTGTGATGATGAGTTTAACAGGACCAGCGTTTGGTCAACGTCAAGCGTGTCACCAATTTCTTTTAGTCTGGTTGAGTTTTGATTAGGGACAAAGACAGTTGTTTTACCACCGCTGTCAGCATGTCACCACATACTCCGCCTCCCCTGTTCTCCACTGGCATGTTGATACATTCAAATGAGCTCTACTGAAGTTACGAAGGATAAGGTAACTGCTGATGTCTTAGACATGTTTCTATTGATGCAAAAACTGTAACGAACACTTCAGCACCAAACCATGAAACACTTTTGGAAGCATTAATGCGGTGCATGCCTCGCTCGGTCAACAAAGCAATGGCATCAGACAACGTTTTCAATCTTAATGAGCCGAAAGTCTGAGCTGGACTCACAACTGCCACTGACACCTACATCGGCGATTATCGAGCAAGTCCTGATCATTGGGTTGTCAAATAGATTTGACTCAGATCCACTAAGGTCAAATTTATTACTGAAATTGGAAAGGGCACTGCATGAGGCATCCCAAGTAACTGTTTACCTGGTAAACTGAGGAATTGTCAGCTTAACACTGATGAAACCTCCTAGAAAGAGATATAGCCTACAAATGGCGGAAAATATCTGGGACATCCCAACGCATGTAGCATGGCGTCGGTTTGGTAGGTTAAGTCTTGAGTCACAACGAGGACAAGTCGGCACTAGAAGTCAACAGTGCTAACTTTCCTACAAGATGATGTGCTGATTAGTTAAAGTGCTCAGGCGATGGGTTGTGTGCAAGCCAAAATGTACCTTCCTATTTGATTGCCTATAAGTTCTAATGTTGGAAATGCCTAATCTCCGAATATTCTAGAACGTTAGTAGGTGAGTGTTTGGGTGGGGCTCTCGCTCAGTCCCTGGCCATTGAGTGCGTGTAAAACCACAACGCTTAATGTCAATCGTGTGATTTCTGCACTTCATCGTTGTTCACTTGCTTTGCTCTACGAATCTTGACATATTTTGTCATTCGTGTGACACGCTGAAGTGTTTTGGCGAAACGTTTTTTTTCTCCTGTGCTTTGTAGTTCCAATGCTTGCTACTATAAGGAGAGGTTCAATCATCGGTGACAATATATTTTACACTACTAGACATCCATAGACATCAATGATTGCTGCATCGTGGACAACTTTGAGAAGCCATCCAAGGGGCCAGATTAACGTGAACCCCATGGGGGCCTCGGGATACTCACGGACTTTAATTTTTCAGCTGGCTCTCTAGATGTGCCATCTCAGCACCTCTTTTTGTACTAAATAACATTTCGGTGATTTCAGGGTTGGGGTTCATCTACAACTAGTGCATGAACTCACTGTTGAAAATGGGTTGAGACATGAATGATTAACAGTGAATAGAATACTGCAATAACAAGTAACAAACGAAAACATTTCACCAGCTCTCCACTTTCATTCGACGTTAAATGCAAATAATTCACTAATGTTCTGGAGTGAATATTTACCTAAAGTGTAACAGCTACAGTGACTCATTCGCGAATTGAGGTGAGTGTTGGTGAAACTGTTTAGACCTCAGGCGAACCGGTCATCTAATTTCCAGGATATACAAGACTGCACCTTGGTGAAATTAGCAGTTGCTTCACAGATTATCTGCACACGCATGGCCACTGATGTGGTTACAAGGCAGGTGATTTGACTAAGCCATCAAATTAACCCCGATTTCATCTCTAATGACAAAATGTGTCTTCTCGATTTACCTCCTACAGCAAGCTTCATGGAGAAGTAAACGACTAAATTTCTAAGCGGTTGTTCAATCTGTAGGCGCTTATAAGTCTCCTTCAGCCTTTAGGCAACAAGGCAACTTACATGGCCTGTGGGAGACAGTGACATTGTGCATAATGGAGTTATGTGATTCAGAATAACACCTTACTGACATGTTTTCAAGCATTCACTCACTTGCAGTGCCTAAGTCAAGTGAAGTGGATTGATGTGGCATGCTGTGCAGTGAGGCGGTGTGGTGTATTGTGCTGAGGTGTAATGTGATGCGATGCGATCCGATGCATTGTTCAGCGTCATAGTGATTTTGTATTTGAATCATTGGCTTGGTTTGTGGTGGTTGTGAGGAAGAAAACCCGGCGGCTGAATAATTGGTGCCGGCAACATCTGCATCTTCACCGGGCATTGGGACATCGTAAGCTACCACACCAGGAGCTGCCTTCATTGCATCGGTATCGTCAATGCGGTTGACAGCCTCCGTGGACGTTCCACAGAATTATTCAGTTCAGGTGAATTCTGTGATTAGGGAACAGTTACATGATTAGGCGGAATTTGGTGTCTCGTCCTCTTGCTGTGCTGTACTACAGTCAAGCGCCCTTGAATAATCCAATTTTGGTGGAAGTTTGAAAGCCAAAGACCTACTTATTTTAGCTGTCTCTTCGTTACACTTGTTTTGATTTTTATCGCGGAAGCATGGCGAGTAGAAGAAGTGAACCAGTCATGAGATGACAAACAATGTGCGCATTCCTCGGTTTACTTACAAAGAAATGGTGAAATTTATTTGAAGAAATCGTGTAAAATTTTGGCATCATTTGCTGATAGTTGTGTACAAAAGAGGAGACGCTAAAGAAATAAAATTCTTGAGCAAACGGAAATACGATTATCGAGTCTTCTTGCATCAAAGATGAAAGTAACTGTCAACGCTGCCTTTTTAAGTAAGCAGTAGCAATAGTTAGCATCCTCCTAATTTGTTTTCGTACCCCAATTTAGCAGACGGACTGGGTAAGCTGTTTGCCTAAAAGCGTGTCTACACATTCTCGAGATGGCAATGTCGATCCTTGTGTGCCAGTTTTCCACAGTAGCGTCAATTCCCTTTCGCATCGACCACATTCCCGCTTGCTTCAAGCACTGGAATAGCTTAAAACCGTAGTAATCTAAATTACGAAGTACGGTGTTGCACACCTCTCCACTGTACTTGACTAAGGCACTACAAATGACTGAACACTTGATGGCATGCCAAGTAACATGTTGTCATTCTGAATCACACATTTTTGTAGTGTGTATTGGGCTTACATTTCTCCTTGAAATCTCTCACAGCTTAAAAAATCACTTAAAGTGACTAATTTCTTATTTCTCGGTGAAAGTTACTGCATAAGGAAAATCAGAGGACAAGAGTAGTCATAAATGTACTGTTGACCTGTAAAATTAATAGCAGTTCGACCTTGAGAGGGAAGGGCTTATTGCCCAAGCTATGTGCTGACTAAATGCATTTCAATTTGGCATATTATTAGTCACATTTGTGTTGAGAATCAAGAGCTTGAATTTTTGAGTTTTGCGTTTTTGCATTTATCATCGAACATAATTTGACATCTGGTGACACTTATCAGTTCGTCACCATCAATACTATTATCATTCCTAAAACATGCCTGACCCAAATTACTTGCTACTCAAACCAAATTCAGTAGATCGACTCACAAAACAATATTTACTCCGAGGCGGGGTGTCGAAGCGGCACACCAGGCAAGCTGACCTAGCAGCTAAAGTCAGGGGACCTCTAGAAGGTGATGCTTTCGATTAAATTGTGAGGTTAATCTTAAACAATCGCACTATTCTTACCTTTCCATAATGATAGAGTCAGAAATTCAGTGGCAATGCGGTTTTCCATTAATAATGGCCAAATTTTTGCAGCACCGTCGGTTTATAGCTGATTCCTCGTGATTGTCAGATAATTTGTCGCTAAGGCCTCAGTAAAATCAACCAAAATATATTCTAAAACGATGACAAGGAAAGTGTGTTTCTATTGCCACTACTCTTTTCTAGAACTTCATGCACTTTCGTAATCAGGCTGCTTCAACTCTCATATGCATAGTTGCCTGTTCAGAAATAATGCGAGCATGACGTTAGTGACATCACCAGAGACATACAGCACTGCTAAAGTGGGATAGCAGTGGTGAACGCAACAGTGTGTGCCACAATTAGGAGGCCATCAATCAATGCTTTGGTGGACACGGAACATGACCCGAACGGTGAAAAACAGGTCTACCGTCTCCTTTCTATGTTTTCATACCTTATCCCAGTTGTTTATAGCAATCAAAACATCAAGTCCTTAGCACTTCATTCCTTAAAATTGAGCAGATACTTTATGTTCTCCCCCATGCTGATTCCACAGAGCGGACAGTGAAAGGTAGAAAGTGAAAGGTGGAATCGTTCCGCCATGGTACTAATTGCTTGATCACGTCTGGTTTAGTGTTCTACAACTTTTTCGCCTCCCATATAGTGTGTAACAAAGGTGGATGAATTCGTAGAGGAAACCTCGAAGACATAGCCTCCTCTAGAGGCAGTGAGAGAGGGGATAATCATCACAAAGAGTTCTTGCCCAAGGCGCCGACTTTATCTCTTTGTTACAAAAAAAAAATTTCCCTTGTTCTCGACCTTATGCCTGTGTTGCCCTACCTGACTTAATCTACCATGGCCATCCACTTACTGTTGCTGCTGCTGTACCTTGAGCTTACGCTACTCAGTGAGCTCCTTCGCTTGTTGACGTGGCTCAGCCACATGCGAGAAACCCTCGACAATCAGAACAGCAGCAAGATCACTCATTCAAGGCTACATTTATTTCCCTCCGTTTTTGCGTGCGTCTTAAGTGATCCTGCAGCTTCTTGTAACCGCCACCACATCCACTGCTCTTCTTTTCAGTGGCGGAAGTCCGCTGGCACCGGGGACGGGTGCCTCTAAAGCCCATTTGCAGCTCCTTACTCCAAATGGCGGACTGGTAGGTTCCGATACGTTTCCGAGCTACCTCAGCTAACTCCCGTTCCTTCTTCTAGCCTACCAGATGCAGTTGCAATAGCTATTATTCCGAGCCTACGTCGACTATCATGCTAAGGAACTTGCAAAACGAGGGCAAGACAGGGTTATAAGAGGAGGTAGTAGGGTTTTCGGTGGCAAGGATGAGTAGGCTGTGATAGTGCTGCAGCCGATCTGCGGCTGCATTGACGTCAGTGGTTCCAACTTTTCAAAAGAGCATAAGATTTTAAAGGTAAATATACGATTACAAATAATGTATAAATTCCTTTTAAGAGTTGAGTTTTTTATGTATACACATGTGTAGGAATGTATGAGGACTGAAATCGCTTGTACAATAGTGATTTTGAGAACATATGCACCTGTATTTTTAAGTAAAAATCTTGTGGACTTTTTGGGTAAGAGTGAATTGGGGCTTGTTTGCCTACAAGTCAATAATCTTGGTGTTTAGATTTACTCCTGCGATTGCAAAATTAAAGGTGTGCATAAGTAGTAAATCAAATTATGAGGATATGATGCGTTGGTTGGTTGGTTGGTCACTGTCTTGACCATTGTACCTCGCTGGGTGGGTTGTCCTTAGGGCCAAGTAGAGAGCGATGATACCTTCTGTATTTCAAATATGTGTGCATATATATTGCCCAAGTATAGCAACTTTTCCTGTTTGTAAAAAGACTCAAGAGGCTGCAGTTGACATGTTTGTTCAATTGTTTTATTGTGATTTCTTAAAACGCATGCAAGTGTGGCATACTTATGTTTTTAAGCCATGGTTCAGGCTGATCAGAATGTATTTATAACATCCTTTAAAATTTGAAAATGCGGTCGCATTTTAGGGCCATTATGGCGTATTTTTGTAGTTTTGCGATTCCGATTGTATATGTTTAGGTGTTTATACCATAAAGGCGCCTCATTTGGACGTGCGCATGTTCGTTCCTCGCAGGTTTGTTTGGCATTTTTTTTATTTCACTGAAAATACATGATTGTTTTTTAAACGCATTTTATATCGCACACTTAGAAGACATACAGTGTAGTATACGAAGAGCGCAATACATGATAATGAGTGAATTTAGTTCTTTGAGCCTTTTATGTGTTCTGCATAATTTTGTAAGTGAATTTATAATTAAGTGCATAATTTAATGTGTGGTTTGAGCCTTTTACTTTCCTCATATATGGTCACACATCTTTTTTCCGGACACTTTTCTGGCTATGTTATGTGGGGAAGCTTTTCTGAGTATTCTTTAGTTTGCTTTACTGCTTTACTCTCGGCTTCACCCTGTGACTGAATGTGCATTGCGACCTGTATGAATTCTTTAATAGTATTCCTCATGATTTCCTCTAGAAGTGTAGTAGTGAACCAGGACTTTGGGGGTCCGCAAAGCAAAGTTCTGTCTTATCCTATTTTAGCACAACTGATTCATTTGCTGTTCACGAGATTGTTTCTTTAGCCTAGCTGTATTTCAGTGAATGCCCCATCCTGTCAGAGCATGAGACGGAGCCGATAAATGCCTAGACGGCAAAATTCGGATCGGATAGGAGAAGACAGCCATCTAATAACTCCACATTCCCTTTTTTGTATTAATTGATAGTTGTGCATTGTCAAGTTATCCTTTTATCAAAGAGAATTCAGTGCTTCTTTTTCTTCTTCTGTTGCTGCTTGTAATGCTTAACACAGGCGAGTAAGCATTCTATTTTGTATTTGAAGCGGTTTGGGTTGCCTCCACAACCAGTGTAGATGAAACGCACGCAGCGGTCTTCTGCGCTATCATAGGCATATGATTTAACGTAGCCTCGGCATTGACCTCCCTCAATTGGTAGGCTACACATACTCTCTTCACCTAGAAACCAAAAAGATCCTCACATTCACATGAGGCTCAAAGACCATTGACCGTAGTTGTGGTGAACTTCAGCCTGAAAGGTGCATCTGAAACAGTTGCAGATGCATAGAAGTAGACGGGCATTGAGCAGAGCTTGGTGTTATGTATCCAAAGAACTTACACAACAATGGACTAATCCTCCCATATTTTGGATTTAACACGTGCACTTCGTATCGCCTACTACTTTTGCATCGTTTTTTATACAATGCCACCAAAATGCTCCCCCCATACCTACTTCAGAAGGCGCCAACAAATTGGTAATATGGGGCAATCAGCTCATCAAGCTGTCAGTACGTCGTTCACCTAGCGTGAGTGAGTGCCTCATGCTACTTCGTCAAGAATAAAAGTAGGAAGTAAAAGGCGAAATTTCTCCGCTACAGTATTGAAAGCACCGAAAGTGTGTGTGAATGCATATACATGGGCTAGCATGGGAGGCTGATTCCACTCTATCATGACTGGACTCGATTTGATAGTGGTGATTCCCATGGATACTTCACTTGATAAGGGTTTGATGAAGAGAAAGAAATGGACTGACAGGACACAAGAAAAGTTGTTCACTTACCTTGACTGGAGCTGGTAACATAAAGCAGTAGGAGAGCTAGAAGAGCGATCTTGATCATTGCGATCTAGTGCTATGATCACCTGGCTTTGTGTAAAAGCAACATTCTCGTCCCTTACGCTATTCATGAGTGCTCATTTGATTGGGCTAAGAAAATAGGCCTTACTAACTGCTGTCTCTTGAGCCTAGTCATGCTAATAGTTGCAAATCACGAGATTAAAAGAAGGTGTTTTGCGGAAAAGTGCAGCCAAGTTTGATGCAAACTTGAAAGTTCTCTTCTTGTATGCTGATTGCAATTTCGCCATCAAGTTTTACTTATATGTACGCGGTAGCACGGCCGTTCAGGATGGGCTGTTGAAAGACCTTCCCTTTGTCCAGAAGTAAATATGACTCCCTCAAGAAAAAGGTGCTTTTAACTTTCCATGTTAGTGGTACATGTATGGCCACTCTTGCGGGGACACCGTAGATGCTTTGACTAGATAACGGTTAGAAACTAGATCCCTCTCCGAGTGGCAAAATGTGTCTTCCTAGTACACGCTAAGCAGTAAGTTCCACCGTAAAAGAAATCCTTAATCTCTTTAAGTGGTTGTTTTGGATATGGGTGCTTTCAAGTATTCTACAACATTCAAGCATCAAACAACTCACAAGGGGTGAAGGAAAGATAATCACTCTACATTGTAGGATGTGATGCTGAGTACAGTGTTGGTCAAGTATTGTGAAGCCTAGTGCTGTTGTGTGCTCTGCAGTGAAGTGGGAATGCAAAAGGTGGAAATCAAAAGCGGCACCCTCGTGGAAATTGGTCCTCAATGATCAGGAGCGCTGTTCCACCTGTATATGGAGGAACATTTGCGCACAAAGCTTACGGGGTCCATCTACTCAATTGAGAATAAATACTAAAGCGGCAAAAAGTTTGTACATCATATAAGACGGCAAAATAGTATAGTATTAGGTGGGGGATGATGCCACAAACTGTATTTAACAGTGAGATTATGCTCCAATTGCACAAACTCCTCTCTCCAACTCCAAAGTCATTGAAATGGCCCCAATACGAAGTTAGGTGCTGAGGTGACCCACCACGACAACCGGTTTTATTATCATTTGCCTGACCGTTTCCACGAGATTAACTCGAGCGTGACACTGATGGCAAAGCCGGCAACACGAAGCTCAGCCGCCAAGTGGTGACAGTGGTGGGCGCAACACTCTGACCCTCTTGCGGACCATCGAACCAGTGAGTGCTGCCTCTAGAACACCATCACTCAATTAATCCTTCGGTGGGTGCCGTACATCCTCTGAATGCTGAATCGCGGATATGCCAACTCATTCGCATGCTTCTGGTGACTAGTCCGTCGGCAAGATCGAGTAAGTTGAGTCTACTGATTTGAGTCTGGAGATTTAGAGCAACTACCTCATCAAGTTGTCGATGTCAGTCACCTAAAGTAAGTTTCTCATACTTTCCCTCATGCAGCCTTGTCAAGAACCAAAGTTTAGGTTGGAATTTAGAGATTGGAAAGCAGAACCTCTCTGCCAAGGTAGTAGTGCTGCAAGTAAGTACGTGGGCTCGTATATATACAGATCTGTGGAGGAGGCTGACTTCACTTCGTCCTGATCAGTGCGTTCGAAGAATGAAGGTATAGGGAAGAGAAACGAAAAGAGAGGCAGGACGGAAGAAAAGCTGTTTACCTCCGTATACCGAGGCCGGCAATACAAAGTGTCATGAGTGTTAGAACTGTGATTATTGTCAACACGATCTGGTGGTATCATCGGCTGGCCCTACGTGTGAAAGCACCCTTCCCTCTACATCCGCAATCCTCCAGTACTTAGTATTTAAGTAGAAAAAGGCTTTAGTGAGTGAAGAATCTTGGCCTTGGTCAGGATAAGGCATCCATAGCACAATTTTTGGGTAAATAAATGGATTTCATTTCCTTTAAAATTGTGTCGCATTCCTTGTGCTCTTCGTGAACCTAAGCTTTTCAATTGTTGTAGAAGGCATCGACTCGGTGGGCGCGAAAAATTAAAACCGTCTCCTTCTGACGAGCTTTTGAAACTAGCGTAGAAAAGATAACGCCTTGGTCATTGAGAAGGTTAGATGTTGAAACAGACTCCTTATTTTGTCTGGTCAAGATAACCGTCGAAGTCGGTTTCACTCTGCTGATGAATGTGCTTTACATCCCATCTCGAGGAAGCAACTGGGTTTGCCTAACACCATCACTTGCATCAACCTCAAACAATGCAGTGGAGTACAACAATCCCTTTCTTTAGATAAGCACAGCTAATTCAGTTGTGACCCGCCGAGCCCAAACCAGTCCGTCAAATTCCTTCGTCAACCCGGCTGTCCTTGAATGACTTCCTCTCTCCGTAAGAATTCTCCGAAGGACAGGAAAATGCCAGTAAGATAAAAATTTCGAAGCAGTTTGAAAAAAAGTGGACAAAATTTGATAACTCCAGGTACACTTTATTTGTATTAATTGGGAATTATGTATTGTCAATTTTGTCTTTGACAGAGTGGGGTTAGGCACTTTTCTTCTTCTTCTAAAAGCGATATTTAAAACAGCTGAATACACATTTCAGCCTGTATTTGAAACGGTTTGCGTTGCCTCCACAACCGCTGTAGTAGAAGCGCACACAACGACGTGAGGTGATATTAAAGGCCCACAAGCTCATGCGGTTACTGCAGTTTCCTTCCACAATTGGTAGGTAGCAGACATCCTTGCTGCCTAGAATTCAAACCAAATTCATCATGTACACTCGAGCCCCACAGATTACTGACCACTGCTGTGTTAAAAAACGGCAAAATTTAGTTGCACCAACAGCTTTGGAGATGAACTTTCAAGGCTCGAGAACGTATGGAAGTTGACAGGCATTAAGGAGAGCTTAATGTCATGGATCCGATCCAAATATGCGCAAGAACTCCCACTTTTTGAACTTAACAAGTGCCCTTCATAACGCCTATTACTTCCACTTTCTCATTTACAATGTGCCACCCTTACCTGCTTCAGAAGTCACCATCAAAATGACAAGTGACACGTCTGTCAATAGAATCCAATAAATTGAATCTACTGATTTAGGGCAATCGTCTCATCAAGTTGTAAACACATCATTCATCTAGGTTAAACACCTCATGCTCCTCCTTATTATGCTCCCACAGGGAAAAATGTGGTGATAAGAGTGTGGTGGATGGGAATTAGAAGATGGGTCAACTAATTCTAGGTGGTAGTGTTGCATTGAAGGTGCCGCACGTGCGTTCGCATATATGGGCATGGACTGACACAGGGGACTGACTTCACTCCAACATGATCGGACTTGAGTGGGGATCGGTGAGTTTAGTGGACACTTCAATAAAAAGAAAGGAAAGGAAGTGCGGGAGGTAAGAAAATTTCTTCACTCACCTTGGCTGAGGCAGACAACACAAAGCACTATGAGAGCTGGAAGAGCGAGCCTGGACATCGAGATCTAGTGCTGCGGTCACCTGGCTTTGTGTGGAAGCAGCTATCTCGTCATTTTCGCAATTCACGAGTACTTTTTGATTGGACCAAGAGAATAGGCTTCATGAGGTGCTGTCCTTCGGCGACAATAGATGCAAATCACAAGTTTAAATGAAAGTATTTTACAGAAAAGTACAACCATGTCAGATACAGACTCGAAAGTCGTTTGACTAAATCATGAACATGACCTCTTTTCAAGGCAGTAAACTGTGGAAAGAGAAGGTATTGAAGAAAGGATTTTCATAGCAAAATAATTTTATATGCCTGTCACTTGGTCATTATGCGATTTTAAGGTGAGAGGCACCATCCATCCTCGCATCCATCCATCCATCTACCCATGTATTCACTCTTTACGCACCCACTCATCAGGACAATTGTTTGTGCATCAGTAGTGATACACTCCACATGCAGGTGCCGCATATGTGGGCCTGCAACTGCAACTGCGGTCCCTCCGGCGTTTGCACTGATAATTTCTACCAATTCAACTTCGTCAGAACCTGCTGATGTGCTTGCGCTAACACGATCGTGCATAACGGGCCGATGGACGTCTCCTTCAAGATAAAGTTGTTAAAGTTGTGACCACGCCGCAGATGCCTCGATTTAACAAGAGAAAGCACCCAGATCCCTCGTCAAGTGGCAAAATGTCTTTTTTTAGTGTACACCGTAAGAAGAAGACTTAATCTCATTACGTGGTTGTTTTAACTGTGACCATCTTCAAATCCTCCATCGCAGTGTACACTACGAAGGTATGTGCGTGATGCAAAGCAACACTTGGCTACTTTTTCTGCATTCCAAGTTTTCAAACTATTGCAAGATGCTAGTCAAGTAAAGCGCGGCACTTTTATATGATGTGATGTGACGAGCAATGTAGTGCAGCGTAAAGTCAGGCACCTCTCTCATTTGGGCAAGCTGGAATGTCGGCCATACAGTTTGGGGAGAGCCACTCCGTTGAGAATTGATATACAAAGGTAGGAATTATTATCCCACCCG
>NW_020170508.1:15227-23936 GCF_000524195.1 Echinococcus granulosus
TATTTGGGGTACAAACTCATGAAGCTGCCAAACAATTATGTTTCAAATTGGACTGCTAAAGGGTGGGACATCGGTAAAGAAGGAGGAAGTTACCACGTTTATTTTTTAGTTCTCTATAACACAATTTTTAGATTTTAGTCATCCTTATTTTAACCGTGCTTAGGTGGAACTAATTCGTTTCAATAAACGGAAAACCATCAATTTAGACGGTAAAAAGGAATAGACTGCGCTTTGATAACGAACTTGACAATCATGGATATGTGAGCAAACTGCTTCACATGTCCTTCCACATTATCCAGCGTATCATGTCCTCCCAACCGTTCAATCGCGCATACCAAACCGCCTTGCTGATCGCCTTGGACCCATCTGAACCGATGGCATTTTGATGTTGCATGAGATGCTGCACATCATGTAGAAAGTGCGTTGATCAGAAATTGTCACCACTTATGAAGAATGTACCGTGTTTAATCGTCTATTGCTGATGTGCGTTAGCAGGCGCTCCGCTCAGGCCTGATCCACATTTGTAATGAAACTCAATTTGTCAGGTTACGAAAGACAATTGGGTGAAGTCTGCACTAATGTCGATGGATACAAAAATATAAACG
The DNA here is from genome assembly GCF_000524195.1 of Echinococcus granulosus. NCBI lineage: Eukaryota > Metazoa > Platyhelminthes > Cestoda > Cyclophyllidea > Taeniidae > Echinococcus > Echinococcus granulosus. The sequence goes on from NW_020170508.1 coordinate 15,833, forward strand.
AAGCGTGTATATTGGGAAGGTTTTACGGTCAACAATAGGAGGTGACCTTTGCAAACACGATCTCCGAGTTTGGGGAAGATAAACAATTCTCACCTCGGATTGGTGTCTAGATAACATGAGCATTGTCTTAGCATCAATGGACGCGGCAGGAGGAAAGTGGAAGAACTACTCAAAGGTAGGAAGTCAGATGCGATACTGATTTAGGTTTCAAACTCTCTTTGCAAAAGAAGAGAAGGTAGAGGGTAGAAGGTAACCGATCTCACAGCGTTGGAAATACTCAATTCTCTACAGTTGACAGTCGATAGGTGCCGTTGATCCCCTACCGCCATGGTACTGCATGAAGCCAGACGATCCATTCGACCTCAAAATGTAGCTGATGACGGTGCGTGAGATCTCTTCGAGTAAAAAACTGTTGCGGAAATCTTTTAATAGGAATTTGAGATATCCACAGAAAGTATTTTGCATCCTTCTGGAAAATGAAAAAGCATAGAGTGCATATTGCGTGAATTTCTGTGAATGGTCTACCATCTGAAGCGGTCACGTTATGCACATAAGAGTTAATTCTGTCGAAGCCGGTCATTCGGAAGGAGCAGGTACCAAGCCGTGGGGCAAAGTACGTCTACCCACTGGCTGCACGGAAATCGTTCCTTGCCTTTTAACTCAAGATGTGCATGGAGATGAGTCTTTTAAGCACAGAGTGCGCCCAATTTTTTGTTAATTCTTCTTAAAGGGGTGTTTCCGCTACTTGCTCGCATCATTGGTTGCTCATATCACAGTCAGTCACTAGTTGTTTGGTGAATCACATGACGTTCTTGTAGTAAAAAATGACGACAGAGGAATTGTGGTTCGATTACTGCTGCTAGATCCTAGGAGCCCTTCGTATCTTGACTAATCAGGCCACTCTCAAGCTCAATTTTCAGGTAGCATCCACAGAAGGAACTCGAGCATGGAGCTAATGGCAACGCCAATGACAAAAAGCTCAGCCACCGTGTGGCAACAGTAGTAATTCCAAAATTCTGACCCTCTTATAAGGCACCGAGGTAATGGGTGTCGAAGCCAGGCCGCCAACATTCCATCATTACATCGATGGACACTGCATATCATCTGAATGATGAGTCCTAGGCATACCATCTTGTTCTCATGTTTCTGTTTCTCACGCTATTTAATACAACCGATCTTATTGAGTGTCTCTTTGTTTGTGTTTTCTAACTGAATCACATTTACTCGGTCATTGGGTGTTAGGTGGCCGAATGATAAGTGCCATTAGTCAAAGTCATGACATCTCCAGCACCTCATTTTCTATGCCAGCACCTCATCGAACTTTCTGTATTTCTAATCTCTGCTGAAGGAAGTCTACATTGAACTAAGCATTCCAAGAGGTGACTTTCAGTCAAATCAGTCACAACAACAAAGGAGGTGTTTTTTTATTTTTTGTAAGATGGTGGTCCGTTAGTGCAAACAATGCATTTTATAGAGGCATTCCCTTCTGGCAGATTCCGGTGATTTCGATCGGGGCTTGACCACATGAATGACCACAGTAGTTTCCGAGGTGCATCATCGAAAGTTAAAAACAACTGTTTTAAAAAGTGCTCATCTCCTTGATTATCATTTGGTCTTGAAAATTAGCACGTTTACCTACACCCTGTCGGACTCCCTCTAACCCACCTCCACAATGATGACAAGCGACGCCGCCCATGTAGTCTACTACGTCCTTTTTTCACTTTCAAGGTGAACTAATTCCCCCTTTTGCGTCTTCCAACATTGTTGGAAGTAAATCAAGCGCTACTAAGGTGACAGTGTTGTAAGATAAGCCCTGGATTCTTTACTCCATCCGAAAATGTGAGCACGTTCACCTTAGCTTGAAGGAAGGCCCTTACATATGTAGGTCCATCAGTAATTGCGTAGAAGGGAGGGCTGTGAACCTAAACCAGACAAAGTGACCACCAACTTGACAAGTTTTCGTCCGTCCGTCATGTGTGATGGACCTTTCGTTTCAAAGCGAGTCATATTGTGGAGTATTCGCATAAATTACTTGAAGACTTATCCATCCGATATGAAAATTTGATGGTTTGGATGAAGAAAGCTAACACAACTAGCTTTTTAATCTAATGCTTTCAAAATGAATAAATGAATAGTTTTTTGAAGCATTGTATTTGACAGTCTATCTGCTCTTCTGGCAGCACCAAATCGGTCTCCCATTACCAGAAATTTTGCTAACTGATCGGGCGTAGACAAGCGTACCGAGATAACCAACAACTAGCAAAGATGCCACAAAATTCTTATCAGCACCCTAAATTTAGCTAAAAACTGCCTCGTTGGGCTTTTATGGTCACTTTTAGTTTTGCGGATGGATGGATAAGTGGGTGGATATTGGATGGATGAATTTCACGAAGGAGAGGAAAATGTCAGTCAAATAAAAATTTAGCTTAGATGGGAAAAATAGGCAAAGAATTTGATGACCCCAGGCTCACTTTGCTTGTTTTATTGAAAAACATACTTTTTCAAGTTAACCTCGAATCAAAAAGAATTTATTTTTTTTTCCTCTTCTTTTCTGGAAGATCAATGCAGGCGCGTTTGCATATCCCACTAGTTCTGAACCGGTTGTCGTTGCCTCCGCAACCACTGTAGATGAAACGCACGCAACGATCCGTTGCAGCATTATAAGCCCACGACACTAATCGGGATCCACAAGTTCCTTTTACAATCGGTTGCTTGCAGTACTCGCTTTTGCCTGAAATCCAAGCGAATTCCATCATGAGAATTTAAGTCTCACTGATTACGGACTAAAGTTATGTGGAAGATCAAGAAGCCTTAGGTGTACCAGCAGCATTAAAAATGCACCTTCAGTGCTCTCGAATGAAACGAAGTGGATAAACATTAAACAGAGCTTAATATTTTGAATTCAAAGACGCTGCCCTCATAGTACCTACAACTTCTGCCTTCTATAATATGTCACTAAAATATTTCTCCCATGTCTGCTTTCGAAGTCTCTACCAAAATGGTAAGTGGGTAATCTGTCAGCTGCAGTCTACTGATTAGCCTTTGGAAACACGAGTTTGCTGGTTTAAGGCAATCTCTTCGTAACGTTGTCAATACGCCATTCACCTAGAATAAGTGCCTCATGCTCTTCCTTATTATTACTCCCCCAAGGAAGAATGGAGAAATTAGGGCCTGGAGAGTAGAAGAGAGTAGGTAGAACTACTCTTTCAAAGTGGTAATACTGCACTGGTAGAACTACGAGCACAGAGAAGGCTGATTTCACTCCATTATGATAGAACTCGAGTGGTCGCTGGAGATCGGTTAATCTAGTGCACGCCACTCAATCGGGATGTAGTGAAGAGAAGAGAAAGGAAAGAACCAACAAGATACGAGAAAACTTCTGCACTCACCTTGAATGAGGCTGGCAACACAAAGTAGCATGAGAGCTGGAAGAGCAAGCATGGTCATCGCGATCCAGCAGTGTAGTCAAATGGATTTATGCTAAAACATCCATCTCGTTATTTTCGCAATTCACGAGTGTCCATTTGATTGGTCCAAGAGAATTGGCTACACGGAGTGCTTTCTCTCGGTCGTAATCATGATAATGGATGCAAATCACAAGGTTAGAAGAAAGTATTTTACGAAAAAAGTACAGCCATGTTGCATGCAAGCTTGAAAGCTGTCTTGCTGAATGATCACCTAAATCTCTTCACAAGGCGGTAAATTATGGAAAGAGAAAACGTGGTAGGCGGGAAATTCTTGGCAAAACAATGCAAGGTTTCATACGACTGTTGAATTTTGTGTAGCATCTTATGGAAGATAACAAACAAACAATGATGGTACGCCAAAATTAGATGATTAACCTTTGTCTTTGAAAAGTCTTGAAAACGCGGTTGATGACGCCACCCAACCGGTATCCACCCATCTATCCTCCCATCCACCCATGCAGCTATGCGTTCACTCGCGTATACAGCCATCCATGTATCCATGCCTTAGCCACCTACTCTTTGAAACGCTTCTCTGTGCGTCAGTAGTTGTGCGCTCACTATAGCTGCTATTGTAACTAGTTGAATGCGGCCCCTTAGGCCATATTCGTCTACGGTGGTTGCGTTGGCAAGTTCCACCGCCTCAAGCCCATCAAAGTCCATTAATGCGCGTACTTTAACAACATCGATTAAGGGAGACTGGATTGTGTATGAGAATATTAGGCGGCTCCGTATCCCCACCACCTCATTTTCTTGGTTTTGCTATCTGCGCTTCAAAGATGTATCGTCATTACTTCATCAGACCTGTTCTATTTTTTCTATGGTGAAGAAATTTGATCTTGAACTAGGCACTTAGCTAGGTGGCTTGCATTCAAACCGGTTGCAACGTCAAAGAAAGTGTTTTGTAGTTTAACAAGATGGTGGTCCGTTAGTGCAAACAATGCATTGGGCCAAGGTATTCCATTCTGGCAGGTGATGGTAATCCCGATCAGGACTGGGCCACATGAATGATAGCAGTATTTTTCGAGGTGCATAATTGAAAGTGTTGAAAAAGTACCCATCTCTTTGCTTATCATTTGGTCTTTAAAATATCATGTTTACCTGTCCCTTGTCCGACTTCCGCAAATCTATTTCCACAGCGATGACATGCAGCACCACCTATGTTCCCTGCTATGCCAGTCACTGGTCTCCCTTCCCTTCTGAACTTTTATGGTGAACTGCTTTCCCTCCGTGTGCCTTTTAAAATTGCTAGAAGTAACTCAAGCGCTACAATGGCGACAGCATTTTAAGATGTCCCTTAAATCCTTCACCTGATTCAACAGCTTTGCCACATTCATTGGTGTTATAGGGAAGTCATATGCATGCAGATTAGCCGAATGCCACGCAGAAGGGTATCTGCTTCGAAGACCTATGAAGCTGACCATGAACATCTCAACCAGACAAAGGCATCTGTTTTGTGTTATTCAAGGTGAGGCCTCGGGATGCATTCACGAATGTGGAGGATTTATATAATTTACTCAAAGACCTGTACATTAAGCGTAAAAATTGACTGTCGGACGAAGAAAGCTAAAGCATTCGGCTTTTTAATGTACTTTATCCAAAAAAAGCAAATAAATAAATTAGAAACATAGCATCCCTGCAGATCCTCGGTACTTCCATCATCACTACATTTTCCATCCTTGGTGGGGCCCTCCTCTTTCCTGTTTTATCCACGTAATTGCAAATGAGAACACGGCTTCCGGCATTTCTTCACCATGGCTCAATGTCTACCTCCTACACTGTCTTCCTTCTGGCCTTTCTTGATTTCAAATTTAATGGGTTATCCTTTTTTGTCTTCCTTTTTTGTATCGTAAGCAGGACCTGGCCACGTCTTGGCCATCTTTTCTTGTCTCAGTACAGACACCCCACAATCCCAGACGTAGAGAATATTGCTGATATTTGAAAAGTATTTATGGAAAGGTTTGATAAAGACCATCGTTTCTTTAGTCAAATGGAAGTGTTCACGCTTTACTCTTTGAGCTCAATGAGGATGTTGACGGAGATGGCGTCTATATTTGCATGTGTAGGGATTCCATGTAAATGTTGGTTCAAATCTTTTGTCCTCTTTCAAAAATATGTCTGAGGTGTCACATCTACTCGGTGTAAGGTATTTCATGGGCTACACTTACTCCGTGTTAGGGGGGTTAGTAGATGTCATTGTCATTCATAGTAGGGTATAATGGCATTCAAGACATTTCTCGTAAAATGGCTGAAAGTGGATTTGTGATGGGGTACACATTTGGCATCTCCGATGTGCTATTCATTTAGATTGCTCGGTTAAATATGCAGTGCTTGACAAACGGAGGTGCTGCGAGATTTTTTCAGTGAACACTTCGTTATTACGGTTGTAGTTGAATTCCTTAGAGTGGGTAGGAAAAGACACGACTAATTTTGGATAACTCCGGGTTCACTTTATTTGTACCCACTGGAAAGCATGCATCTTCACTATGGTCTACGTACACATTGGAAAATTTTCTTCCTTGCCTTTCTCCACCTCTTCCTCGCTTTCCTCTTTTTATAATGCTTAACACAGGCGGTCATGCATTTAATCTTATACCGGAACCGATTTGCATTGCCTCCACAACCGCCGTAGGTGAACGACACACAAGTATTTCTTGAGTTATCGTAGCCCCAAACTCTGGTGTAGTCGGTGCAGTTTCCTTCCGCAATTGGTAACCTGCATCTCTTCTTTACACCTAAAAAACAACAGATTACATCGTATTTACTTCAATTTTACAAATTTGTGATTTAAGCTGTATTGATGAGAGTTAGCAGTATGAAAGATGCACCTGAAATACTCGCAAATGCATGGAAGTAGATGGGCATTGAATGGGCCTTAGTATTATGGATCCAAAGATCTAATCTACATTTTGCACTTGGCATGTACCCTTCTTAGCATCTGCCTTTCTTGCTGGCAACCCATACCTGCCCCAGATATCACCAATAAAATGATAAGTTTGTGGCCTGTCAAAATAACCCATAGAGGGACCCTACAGATTAGGCTCCACTGATATATGTCTAGTGATTTTAGGCAGTCAACTCATGAGGTCGACAATACGTCATTCACCAAGGGTAAGTAAGTACCTCATGGCCCCCTCCATATCACTTGCTTAAGGGCGAAATTGAAGATCAAAGCATGGGATGTAGTAATTACAACACGGCAATACTCTGTCAAGACAGAGGCGCTGCATTAAAAGGCCTGCAAGTACAGAGAAGTCTGACTTCGTTCTACCATAATTGGACCCTAGTGGTGACTGGTGAGTCCAATAGACACTTCACTGGATGGAGGTGAGGTGAGGAGCAACGAAAGCTTCGACAGGCCACAAGAAAGCTTCATCACTTACCTTGATTAAGACTGGCAACGCAAAGCAGTATGAGAGCTGGAAGAGCGATCTTGATCATCGCGACTTAGCAGTGTGGTCACCTGGCTTTAAACGAAAGTACCCTTTCCGTTATATTTGCTATTCCCGAGTGCTTGTTTGATTGGATTAAGAAATTAAGCCTTATTGAGTGCCGTCTCGAGGCTTTAGACGTGGTAATTGATGCAAATCACAAGGTTAGGTAAAGTACGTTACTGCAAAGTACATCTAGGTCAGATGCGAACTTGTAAGTAGTTTAATTAAATTACAATCAAAACTTCTCTTCAAAGAGGTAAACTCTGGAAAGAAAAAGTATGCTAGGAAGGAATTTTTTGGCAAAACAATGCAGGTTTTTGTATGGCAGGTATTTTGTTAAGGATAGCAAATGAACAACGAGGGCATCCGAAAATCTGATGATTGACCTTCGCTATCATGAAGTTTTGACAAGGCAGAAGATCCAATCTTTCCACCCATCTGTTTTGCTTCATTCAACTTGGCTTTGAGAAGTTTTGATATGCAATTTACTCTACTTTTTAATAATTTTTTTTAATGTCTAGTCATAAATTGCGTATTTAAGAGTAGTAGTATATAAATGCACTTTTTAAAAATAATAGCCCAGCCAAAAGATTAGAGCCTAAATTATCAGGCTCGTGTGAATTTCTAGACGTTCCAATGGACAGGGGATGAATGAGAAGGTGTGTTGGTGTTTATTTTTTAGAAATTATTATTTAATGAACGAATGAGGAAAGGAAGAATTGGAAGGGAAGTACGCAGCAGCCAGTAGTGTGTTTTTATTACTAACTTTGCAAATGGCGATGTGTCTGGCCAGCCCTTGGCTAAATTGACCTCCTCGAGACTAATGAAATTATTTATCCCGCCAATCCCAACACCTGTCTTGCCTACAGAGCATGATGACTTAAAATTGGAAGACGACTCATATTGAGTGGTGATTCCATTATGAATGGGCACGAACATTCCCTCACTGGAAAGATGAAGCTGAGCTGGTGCTATTTACTAGCATTGAGCTAATTTATACGTTGATCGACTAAGAATTTCTTGATCTATATACACAAATATGAAACTGAGTTTCAGGACGTAACCATTCATTCGGTAACCTAGATATGCTACTTGTGCTTAAAAGTAACATTAACGTATTAAAAAATACACACTTGTCAATAGATGGATTGAGAAAGGATAAGGGATGGATGGATGGATAGATGGATGGATGGATGGATGGATGGA
>NW_020170508.1:24036-48478 GCF_000524195.1 Echinococcus granulosus
ACGGGATGGATACGGGATGGATGGATGGATACAGGATGGATACAGGATGGATAAATGAATGAATTCTAGGGCATAATTTCCACAAAGAACATTTCTTGGAATTAGTTCAATGAGCTATGTGGGGTCCGATGGTGTCATCGAATTTCGGTGATTTGAATAGCAAACCACCCTTGCTCTTCCACCGTGATTGGCCCCATTAATTTTTATCCTTCGACCACCAAGGCATTCAGCAACACCCAAGGCTCTCTCTCACCATGCCAGTCTTGTTTATTTTCCCCAATTTTACCAATTTACCTCTTACATTTCCACCATTTCATCTCCTACTGAATCATAAACGTTGGCTTATTCCACCGTCTGGCCACTCGTCTAATCCTCCCAAGGAAACTGCGAAAGTGGGAATGACAAGCACGGAAGATGTTAGTCCGACTCGGGTAGCTGGGCGCAGCAGGCGAGAAGTAGGTAAACAAAAGTTTCCAAAAATCGTCTGCTTCTGGATACCTAAAAATCCAACAACAATAGCAGACATCAGTAGGGTAGCAATAAACTTTAAAGCAGATGTAACTATCTGCTCGTGGAACTCACTGTGGAATGTGGAGGGGCTGTCAGACCACCATCGCCAAGAGGAATACGAACCACTGTCAAGTAAAAGCAAGAAAACAAGGAGGTGGATGGAAATAGCGGTTAGAAGCGTCCGAAGGTGGTAAGTAGACGCCTGACAATGAAAAAGATGGTCTAAGGAAACCTATTGTGGACAACAATGCTTCGGCTTTTGTGCCTTGGATGACAGACAGGCATGAAGTAGTCAAATGACCCAAAGATTTGCCACCCTAACGTGGGATAACTCGGCACAAAAAAAGAGAAAAGGACATCCACTCACTTGTGCTTGAACTTGTTGTACTAGCTACCTCGGTGGAGAATAGCAGCAATGCATTCGATGCGAGTTTCGTGGAATGTGCAGCTCGTGGTGTGTACTAATTGATAAGAAAAAAATACATATTTGAAAATCAGCTGACGGTGGCGGGGCAGCAGTTCCACGTGCTACGGTTTGTAAAGTAAAATTGCCTGCATTTTTAATTTTAATTCAGAGAATTCGGATAGCAGCTGGCAAGTTCTTGACTTTGAAACAAATATCTTTGATGGAAATGGTGTGAGACGTGTTCTTCATGGATGTAGCAAAGATGCGGCCTCTCATTCTTTGTCAAGGTGAAGGAAGATGTAACAGCACCCGGACCTGAGGTAGCATTCCAGATCTCATCAATGGTCACCTAGACGGTCTGGTTGTCACGAGGAAACTAAGGTAAAATTTTTGTCGACCTCGCGTGCTGTCCAATAAATCCAGAATATTTGTCACGAAAATTGCAGTCCATTCCATAGAATGCGTTTCCTTAAAACAGTGTATTCTTTTGCATGTTTTCCTATTTCAGCGCACTCTTCCATTTCGTTGTGCGGAGGTCCATTCGCAGTTGTTGTTGATTTGTGACCAGAGGTGACTAGTTTTTATTAACCTCCTTGCAGATCATCGCCACACAACTTCAAGTCTGACTGAAGGTCATTAAGGCACGGAAAAGTAGAGGGAATCGATGTCCTAGGTGCTTCTGTCTGCGATTTGAATCCATTCATTTCCTTCCGAGAAGGCTATTTGAACTCCAAAATTATGGACCAAGAGTTTAGGCCTCGATTTTGGTGAAGGGTCTGCTTTAGATTCCACTATTGTGCCTTTGCTGGGCGGGCTGGTCTCTAGGGCATGCCAGTAGCCCGAAGCCCTTCTATAGGTCAAGTATTCTGTCTTCTCTCCTCTCCAGAGAGGGCTCGAAGCGCTACATAGGAAGGAATGGAAAGCAAAGCCGCACCTAATGGACATCTCTCTTGACTTCCACTGCTGCGAGATATGCTCCAACGGAACGGAAGAAGTGCTTATGCTACGGATGGGAGCATCGGTGACGACTTTTAGCAGAAGGCTTGAAAATGGCGTCTGCCTTTGACAACTACCCCAATCCCAGGTTCTGCAGGAAAACCATTAACACCTGAAGCGATGCCAGCCGTGAACCATCAGGCAAAGTTTGTTAGGAAACTGTCTACCTTTCCTGAATAAAGACATCAATTATGTAAACTCGCGTTCCCCTCCCCTAACACTTCCCTTCTAGGTGGATAGAGTCCGGATGGATATGGCTGGGCATCGCTAACGAGTAAACAACGTAACAAGGAAGAACAGACGAAATAAAATCCAACCTCCTCTTCTTTATGTAACTCTGCTTCTAGGCCAGGGTCCCCTTCAACTAGCCGTAGACACACGAGACAGCCACCACAGACCCCAGATGCAGATCACTTGCCAGGAGGAATCGATGATGTTGCAGTCAAGTATCGTCTCAGTCGCAAGGAGATTTGCTGACTGGCACGGTTTGGCAGCGGGTGATTTTCCCTCCGGCAGTGGGGGGGCGCTGTACTGCAACTCTTTGCATTGACTTTGACCCGACTGAACTCCAGTAGAGGCTAGTACGGTGTAAACCATCCAGTTGACCTGCTCTGGAGTCCTATTCACAACTGAGTACACCCTGCTGCCTGGTAGAATTGGCCAGGAGACAGGGAACTCGGAGCGTGAATAAACTTAAACCAGAAAAGCGAAGTCAAGACACATTTAATGTTATTTAAATTTATTTATTTGTTTATTATTTATTAAAAATTATGTGCTTTTTAAGTCATCCTTTAATGAGAAAGAAGTCAGTTCTGATTGTTCATTGGAGCCATATTATTGAAGCCTCTGTTGTTCCCGGAAACATTGAACCAGTTCGCGTTGAGGCAGTAACCAGCGCAGCCGAAACTCTCGCAACAACCCGGCGTGGGACAGTAGCTGCACGCTCTGACGTTGCCATGATTGATTTCAGGCCTGAATGGCAGTCTGTAGACGTTCCTTGTGCCTGGAATGCAACCAAATTTGATCAAATTTACTTGACCTCCACCGATTACCGATCATGGTTGCGTTGAAGAGCATAAGCGGCATTTCAGGTGTACCATCCACTTCGGCGAATGCGTGGACGTGAATGGATATTAAACAGAGGAATGTTATGGATCCAAAGAACCGAATTAGATGTGAACGAGTTCTCACACACACTTGGAGCTCAATACATTCTCCTCCTCCTCCTCCTCCTCCTCCTATCACAGTCCACTTCAGCTAAAATGTTTTAATCTAGAGTGGCGGTTGGTGAGTCAAGTGGACACCTCACCGGATGGAGGGGTAGCAAAGAGAAGGGTAGAGGGTGGGGAGGGGGGAATAAGACACAAGAAAAGTTGTTTACTCACCTTGTCTAAGGCAAGCATCGCAAAGCAGCCTGACAGCTGGAAGAACGGCTCTAGGCATGATGTCACTTGTTTCGCGTGGAAAGTGTTCTCGCCCTTTAAATACGCCATCCTCCAATAAATAAATTTTTTGTTGCGATCAAGTCAACAGACCTTAACAAGTGCAGTTTCTAGGCCCCATCCATGTTAAAGGATGCGTATCATGAGGTCAAAATAAGGTACTTTGTGAAAAAGATCATTCAAATTTTTTGTCATGTTGAAATTTAAATTAAATGGAATGACAAGAATTAGCACCTTGATCAACACTTTTTTCCATTAATCCATCCTGTGGTGGTGAAGCCGTGGTGAGGTCTTCCCTGCTGGAGACAAGGTGTTGGTGTAGAGGTTGGAGGAAACTTTGTCTCCTTGTTGACCGAATCTTTCATATCCTCGTCACTGTGTGGCCAGTAGGCAAAACTTCAACTCGAAGATGACCGTTGTGGAAGAAGTGAACTTCCAAGCGGTGACGCGTGTGAAGCCACCGCGGAGGAATGGTGGCTAACTGTTCTAAGCGAAGCGCATTGTCTATGCCAACGTTGTGCTGGACATTGCCGCCTTCTAGTCTTCGGCAGTGGTATGAATGAAGGGGTCCGTGACGGCGTCCCCAACCCGTAGTGCTGCCACCGCAGCGCCGATAGCATAGCAGTTTGTGGAAAGAACGAGTGGCGGGCTGCAAAAAAAAACAATTCCGAGGATTTCTTCTTCCACTTGTCCGTAATGCCTTTCAACTGGAACAAGAGTCCACGAAGCGTGCATAACAGTCTTCCCACTCAGTCCCCTTTGAAATCTAAGCAGGGCATGTTGTAACTCGGCTTTGATGTCGTAAGCGTAAACGTGCGTCTGCAGCTACAAGAATCGGTAGCCCTGGCATATAATAAAGTGGAAGAGGTTCGAGATTATCGTCACTTTCATCTGACTAAATGCAGTCCAGTCAACTGGTTTGCAAGCTCGTCAGGGATGCCGCCATTCACTGGAAGGATGGAACAAACTACGATTAGTATTCATGGTGAGCGACTAGCGACGTTGTGGGGCAGCTTCACCTTCAACATCTGCTTCAAATGGCGTCAGGCAGTTGATGCTTTGTTGTCTAGGAGTATTTCACCTTTTGGAGATGGTGAACGAGTCCTCCAGTCAGGGAAGCGGCTAATGGTGCTCCTGGAGAGTCGAAATGGGGCAGGTGGAGGAACAAGCACAGATGCCGATGAGTGGGGTCGGTAAAATCAAATTCTAGCGTTGACAGGAGGGAACGAAGCAGCGGGCAGGGTTGTGTTTCCATTTGGCCGAAGCTGTACAATAGCCCATGCCAAATGATCAGGACCATGTCTCGGCGGGAAGCGAAGTGAGGCAAAAATTATTGACAAAATTTGCCGACATTGGTTGAATTGCGTGAACCTTCGGAAATTGTAACAGAATTAAGTGCTTCATTGCTTCGCCCTAGGGTGTCAGGCACAACGACGATGGAACTGCTTAATCGCGCAACCCACACGTCAACCAACTCTAGGTCTTGCACTGAGTCTATGTGGCGAGAGTAGAATCGACTCGCTGCTACCAATTCCCCCAGGGGTTACCAGCCCTGCATGCTCCTTCCTTCACGTGGAGCGCATTTAGCCATCCAACCTTTCTGTCCCACATCAGTTTGTTTCACGACGCCAAATAGTGGCGAAGAGCAGCAACCTCGTCCTTCAAGTCGTATGCCAATATGCAATTTCACAAACCGTCGATCACCACCGTTCTCAGCTTGTTTACATGACCCTGCACCTGCGGAGGTCAAGTATAGGGAAAATTGCCTTTCCAACTTCGCTAGAACCTCAATTTCCAAATCGTGGTGATGGCTTCCCCTTTCTAATTTTCTTTCAAGCCTGTATACACAAGTACAAGTGAAATAAAAAGCGGTGCCAGTGAGGGACACTCTCCGGTGTGGAGTGCGGTAGTACGCACTCCGTGGTACTACGGAGTACAGCAATGGGCACACTGTCTCCAGTGGATGATGAAGAAAGCAAACTGCTCCAAAGATAGAGGCTTGCAAAATGTGCAACCACTGCGAACTGAGAGTCATTCACGTGGGTGGGGTATCCGTACCCACAACACGAAAAAGCGAACGCAAGATATGTTTCCATTTCCATACAACGTTGGAGGAAATGGCTGCAATTAATGCAATGCAAAATGCACTTGTGGAGTTGGTCACTGCAACGGCAAAACCCATCAACTGGGAACAAAGCGGCAACACTTAATGCAAATTTATGTAATTTTTTATTCACGAACCTTTTATGATACTGGAAACAAATACAAGTCCTTGATACAGAAGGCAATACAGAACGCACGCAGATCATAATATAAACAAAATTAACTCTACTTTTTGGAATGGCAGTAACTTGAGGACAAACGCAGCTTCTATTCGTAACTAAGCACGTGTTTTATAAAGGGAGGAAGAGAGCAGCATAATAATGGCAGTAATGCATAACAGTTAGGCAGCTTCAAGCCGTGGCTGACACGAGAATATCACGAGAAACGTATCCTGTCGGTCGTCTCCGTTGGTTGTAAATACTGCGAGTTGCCGACTGACCAAAGGTCTCAATATTGAGCTGGCGTTCAAGGCGGGCATGAGACATGATACCAGTGTGCCCAGGTCGGTTGGATCCTCCTTGCCCACGGCTTTTATCCTGTTTGAGACGTCCACGCTCACCTTTTCCACTGCCGACTGGACCTCGAGGACCACCCTCGGAGCGACTTATCTGGTCGAAGAAACACTTTTCCCGAACATAAAACTCACCCCTACAGTTTAATTGATTTCATAATCAAAGTATTGCTCAAATTGTTGTCGTAAACACGCATCAAAACTGATTTTTACCTTGACAAACTCTGAAAACCATTGGTATTTGTCGAAGATTCTGCCCCAGTGTTCACAATACCTGTAGAGGAGTCACCCGATGCGCCGCTGTCAGATGTCTTGCCGTTATAATTAATACCAGTTTCGTTTGAGAGGCTACCAACTTGCCTGTCACCGGAGCTTGGAGTATTTTGACCGTCTGCACATTCGGAATTTAAATTTATTTTGGCAAGTTCTACTTTGAGCTCTTCATTGGCAGTTTCAAAGTCATAGGGTTTGCTACAATCGACCTCTGCAAGGAAAAAACGAGTTAACTGGAGTGCTTTGCAATGTCGCGAGTTAGAATTTACGCACTAGAAATACAAAGAAATACCTGAGTCAGCCTGCTGGTTTGAAACGCCGCGAGCGGGTCCATTTCGACGTTCATAATTTCGTCTCCTTGCACCATTGCGTGGTCCTTTAAAGTTTGATTGCGGTATTATATTCAAACCGTTTGACCGGTACAAAGACGTTAAATCGGGCGGCAAATACAAAAGCAAACCACCATTTCTGGTAGGCTGTGTATAAGGCGCTCTGCTTCTACTACTACGCGGGCCGAGTCTGCGAGCGAAACGATTTTCCATTGGTGCCTCCCGAATTGGAACAGAGAACCGGCCACGAGTGGAAACTGGTGCTGGAACCGAAGCTGTATTATAAACTATGTAGGCCTGACGCGGAGTATCGGTATTTCTACCGCGGCGAGGATTGCCTGTGGGTGGTAGCGGCCTACGATTGGGCCTTCTCTCCTTATTGTTTTCTTGGGTCGGGTTGGTGGCAGCTGTTCCATTATCGCGATTTACAATCTAAATTTTAATAGTGATTAGTAAGAGCACGGAATAGAAAATAGCGAAAAAGTCATTTAAAACACTTACCATAGGTTTAGCAGGTGAAGTATTCTTCTCGGCACCACTGGCCTCTTTGACTGCGATATCCCCAATTTCACTATTCACTTTGGCCTCATTGAGGACCGATATTTTCTTGATATTTGTTAGCCAAAAAGTTATAGACTCAAAACGAGTGCCAATTGAAGGGAATTTGGGTGTTTCATCTTTGTCCGCGCCAGTTTCATTAACTTGACCATCTTTTCCCATAAACTTCACATTTTTAAGTGTGATGGTCATATCCGCCGAGTTGAAGGCAATGACGACGCCCTCATACTTGTACTGCACACTTGTCACGAGGCGCACAGTCGAGCCCATGGTGATTGTGCTGAATTGTGATTGTCGTCGAAGTTCTCTCTCCATAGCGAGTCACGAAAAAAAAAATAGTATTTCTTCTTTAAATATCCGATTAGCTTCTAGAGATCTTCTGAAATTCTGGTGCTAAGCTCTTGCACGAACCGTGTGATTAAGCACTCTGATCGCGTCTGCCTCTACCACCTGCGCGATTACGCGAGTTCAAATCTTTATCGATAACAGCTCACTGATCAATAAATCGATAAGGCGCATATTGCGAGCCGATTGGTCGGCGTGAGTTCACCTCGTCGACTTGAGCGCAAAACGAGCGCGGCTCAGAGGTTGAGGCGTGTTTGCGGTGACAAATTTTAAGTCAAAAAGTTTTCATTTTTAAGGGTGAAAAATAATCTTATTTTCTGGGAAAAATCCTTTTTAGGTCATCACTGGATTTGCGGTCAGCAGTTTATTAGCACATGAAATTTAGGGTTTTACAAAGTGTTCTATGGCAATAGAGAGATGCCATAGATTTGGCCTGCAGGGAAAAGATACTCTATTAATAAAGCATACTCTAACTATTCAGGGATAAGGGCGTTGGTGAGTACTTTAATTTAGCGGCTTATCTCTTAAATACATAGGTTCTGTAGAGAATGCTTAAGCAGATAAACTTAAACCGCATACAGCTCTGAAACGCCCATCTCAAAACAACAAATCACACGCTTCCCAGAGCAAAACTAGTGGGATGAATTAAGTCTCAATATTACTAACAGAACAGACAAGTACCTAGCCCACCGCCTTGGCACACCACAGCCCAAGCGACATAGAATCCGACCAACAGAACCTCATCCCATCCCCCTCAAAATCACTAGGCGGAATTTCATTATAGAACCTAAGCTTAAGATGGCAGAGCTTCAATTGGCTGACCCCACCACGTGTAACTCAACCATAATCCCACAAAACGCTCCAAAACACTCCACCATGTGCTGACGTTATCAAATGAATTATGTACAAACCATATAAACAGGAACAAGACAAGACTCGATTAAGACTGAGCAGCAGTCAGCTGGTTGACCATGGCTTCAAAGAGGTCACGAGCTCGTGAACAGAGCTGCCCGTGGGGATCGAGATCGGTAGTAAGTGCCAGCAGCTGGGAGGATGGAAAGGAGGCTTTATCACCGGTGAAGGCAGAACCGGGACGGCCGCAGTAGACAGCGAAAACGCCGGGTACACGGCTATTATCACCCTTTTCCTTCTTGATGCGCTTCGCGTCTGAAGGCGCACTGACGGCTGGATGAGCGATATCGACTGCGACCATTGCGGCTGTAAGGAGAAGGCATGATATGCCCAATATACTCTGATCTAACAAAGATGGGCAATTGATAGAAGCTGAGAGCCTTACGTCGCGAGTCAGGGTCAATTTCAGAGCTGCAAACCGCCACTACTGAGGCCTGAAGAGGAATTGAAGTTGGCAAAAGGGCCAGAGAGAGGGCATTAACGCAAGCTGCCATGGTAGCTGGATGTCCAGACACTCCAGAAATGATTTGAATTCGGACAATGAACTAAAGTGAAACCGATATAATATGGGTGATTACCGGGTTTAGCAAAGGAAACAATTCATTTCAAACCAATGACAGATTAAAGCAAATTAGCAAAAAAGAAAAAGATTAGTCATTGATCTTAAGGAAATATCACCACCTCAAGATTGTTCACTGAGGAATACAAAACATGAAGTGAATATATCGAAGTCCTAACGGGTATATGGATAATGAATTACATAAAGAGCAAGCGCATAACGCATGGAATGAGGTACAACATCAAATACGATGAAAAACCTAAAAACTAACCTGGTTTCTTGGATAGACCTTAACATCAATTAGCCTCTCCAAAAACTGTTGTAGATAAAACTCCATTTCGCTTTCGAAAGGAGTGTGAAGACCAGACGCAGGTAGGACAGAGACATCAATATAAGCTCGATGTGTTAATTCATTCGCCATACTAGCTTCCTTGGGACCGTAAACCGAAGCCATTACGTGAGCACCTCCGAAAGCCCAGGAGGCGGAGCCTGTCGCATTGCAGTCAGAATTACATTCGACAAAAAGATTCGACTCTTGCATTCGGAAACCACACGCCTTTCAGTGAGGTAAAAAGACCCTGCACCAACGGACTTGACCCTGACGAGATGTGAAACTATTCCAGAAAGTAAGGGCTTTGAGAAATTTTTATAGCTAAGTGAAAAAAAAATTAAAATCGTGAAAAACTCAACCTCCGGGCAATTTAAAACTGCTGCATCATGCCATTGCTACTTACTTATTTTTTAACAGATTCACGTGTGCTGAGTCTAAGAAGTTGTTTTAAAGCTTTAGTCCTTGTGAGGCGAAACAATTATTTTACTGCCATAGGTTCAACTTGCTATTCTTCTTGTAGCAAAGATAAATATGTTTTATAGTTAGGAACAGTCAAATTTATCACGGATTGTTTTATTAATAAATCAAAAAATCCCATAAACATTCATATTTGCTTTGCTGACTTCTAGCTGTTTTGCCTGTATTCCGAGAGGCACCAATTAACCAATCAGAATGGCAAATAAAACGGTACTAATTTAAAATTTATTTGGTTATGTTCCGCGCACCCCTTCATGCGAGGGCTGAGGATTCCGATCCCCACAATATCCACGAAAAGATTTTGCTGGCTGCTAGGAGGTCAGGTGTCATATCTTTAAACGGCCGTGGACTTTCCTATGGTAACGTTTGATTTGTTTTCTTGATTTTGTTGCGACTTTGGTTTCCTCTTTTGTACCTAAAGTAGTACTTAATTCTTGAGTAAAAACCGTTTCCACCCTCGAAATATTTTGCTGATGTGTACGGATTAAAGCACTCTTGGGACCATTTTTGTTTCTTTCTACGCGTGCTGGAAATTTTGAGAAAGTGTTGGTAATCTTATTTTGTTCAGCCAATTTAGCTTATTTCTCGTAATGTCGCCTCAGTTTTTCTAGGATGTATATTTGTAGTACTTTATCAGATACAAAGGTTATCGAATGTTCCCTCTTTTTTTAGTCCCACCAGTTATCTGGACGTTGAACAAACACTTTTCAGAGGAGAAGCCCATCAGTTTCGAATCAGCTAGTGATGACGATATTAAATGGTGGGAGGCTGAACCCATCACTCGACTCAATTTATTTGGTAATTCCATAAAAGAACTGCCTGGAGACGGTATCTCTCAGTTAGACAGTCTCGTAAACATAGATGTAAGTTACCTCATTAGATTTAATTGAATGGACTAGTTTAATCCAAGTCGGGAGACAAGGAATCAATTACTCATCGTTGGTGCATGTTATTCAGTCTCATACTTGTACCTTCTTTTTATTAACTTTAAGGACGAATAGCATTGTATGAAAGGGCTAGGGATTTATAATTACGGTTGGTGCTATATGAGGCTCGTGAACTTATCTTGGGAGTCAAAGGTTGAAATTCATTGTGCTTTTTAAACACTATCTACATAGCACCATATGATGTTGTGACCAAGTGTGGTTATTTTTTTCCTTGCTGTAGATTCGCGACAACGAATTGACTGGTTTGCCCGAAGAAGTAGCAGCGTTAGTGAATTTAAAACAGCTTCTATTGAGGTAAGTTAATCGTTGTCTTCAATCCCATTTTATACCCGCTAAAATATCTAATAAGATATCATGGGTTGAGTAGCATTTGATATATTAGGATTTCCTTTCATGTACTGGCACGCTTTTAAATTTGGTGCCAGTTTTAATTTTGCACAACTACATTTCTTTCTCAGTGTTTTTAATCTTCAATTCATAAAGACTGTTATTCATGTCCACTCTGTACTTTGCATGCCAACTGTGGGTAATTTGGGTTGCGTTAGATACGATTGAACAATCGCGAGCTTTCTTTGGTGTTCGCGTAACCAGGCGTCAGGTGCACTGTAAATTATTCCTAGTTTACCTTTTAAATCAAGGTGATGCCTTCAAACGTAGTGGCTAAAAAGTGCCTCGGGTCTTGTTTTAGCATAAATTTCTTACTTCTAGTCCCCGTGATTTTATTACCAAAGTTTATCTCAGGCAAAGCGACCACCACCGCCTGCAAAAGCTGTTTTTGTTATGGCATGATGATCTTCAGACGAAGGGCATGCTACATCCATTGCACTGTTTTTGGCTCAATCAATCTGTTTGCAGTGCACGATTTGATGCAGAACAAGTGCCGCATAGATGTGACGCTGGCGGCGAGCGCGTTAAAAGTGAGAAGACAATTAAAATCTCGTCCTCGTGTCTATCTCAGCGGCCTTCATAAGTTCTTGTTGTATGTCATCACGTGTTTTAGGCAAAACTCATGTGATTTGCATTGTATGTATGATACAAATGTTACGTTTCGAATCAATCAAAGGACCTGGTGAGTGATGACATGTATGGTAGGTCATGTCGCCAGGATGGTGATATGACTTGTGAATGTCGAAGAGCCTGCATTTGTAAATTTGCATCTAAGCAAGTATCACTTACCAACGCGGGCATGCAAATCCTACAAATGGCTGCCATTATTTAAAAAGTACAAAACTCGAATTAATTGGTCAGATTTGAGTTGACAAGTTTCCCTGATAAATGAGTTGTCTAAAACCTGCCAAACTAAAGTGAAGCTAGGCCCCTCTACTGTAGGCGTGTTCAAAAGCTTCTCTCGTTTAAACTAGGCTGCTCATTTCCTCTTCGCAATACAGTTTGCAATTCGGTTGATAGGCATAGTTAATAATAATTATGAAACATTGCCGCCTTCAAATGTAACTTCAGGTCTAAGCAGTCATTTAAATGCTACCCAAAGCAGTTTTTTTAGGATGTTCTACTTTTTGTAGACGTATTTCGCAACTTTGCTGATAACACGCATTTCAGATAGCTTTCTTTCATGCCCGTCCACAGTTCGTGCACCTTGAGTAGGGATGTTCATTTAATGGATTTCCGTATTCAAATCAGGTTGTTTCTTCCCATCCAAGTTGCAATTTAGATCCAACATCTCGAAAAAATGGTGCAAATTTGTGGGGATGCGGGGGCAGAAATTAAAATGCAGTTTCAACTTTCCACTGAATGTCTTAAAATTTGGAGGATTTGCTATACCTGCCTTTCGCTAGCCATCATTATTTGGGACTCACGGTCTCAATCTATTGCTAATCAAAAGTGCTGCCTCCTTTTGTGTTAGTCATAAAACAACCGCGTTTTCCATAAATGAGTCTACTTTTGACTAAAATTGAGGTTGGATCCTGCGGTGGTCTGTTTTGCATGCTCCCTACTAGGGGGTACAGCCAGAAAAGACACTTTGTTTACAATTATGTTGCTCAAAAATGTTGCCCCTCATCAGTTTTTACTGTTTTGCACTACGATCAACTGGTGCAGTCAGTTAAATCCTAAACTGGTACATAACACGCAACACATGTGTGAACGTGTTCATCATCCTGATGATGTAACAAATTGATCAAGGGTCACCCTTCCTGAAGAGTGTAATGTCCACGTTGCCCCAGGAGAAGTGACAAAACTCGCAATCTCCCAACCGAATTCATTAAGGGACGTGCTTGAGAGCTAGGGATTTCTTCAAGTTGGAGATGAATCTCCGGAAAGTGAAAACAAAAATCGGCATTCCACTAGACTTCATGTTCTTGAAAATCTCATCACTAATTTTGTATTAGGCCAAATTGTGGAGTCACTGTTCATTCCTTTGGTTATTAGTTTTGCATCTAGGAGTCCGAAGCTTGTCAACTGTATAGAGTGGCTTGTGTCACTACATTTGAAAAGTTGCACTTATTGGGGGAGAAGTGCTAAAACTTCCTTGCCACTTTGATGTAGTACCGAACCGAAACTCTTTGAACTTCAGTTTATGGCTCCAGAAAGGCGGAGATCGCATGTGGGCGTTGGGCTTAAACGGAATCCTATAGGGTGCTTTGAATCCGAAAAGTATGAGGATGGTTTGGACTCAGATTCTCCCCCCCCCCCCTCTCCATTTCGCTCTTCTCTTTATCGAAAAGACTTTACTGCAATCAAAGCTTTTTAGTTATCAACAGATTCTTACAGGTCATTGAAGTTCAACCGGGACTTGCTTTCATGAGTGTAAGAGAGGATGTCGCAGTGGCGGTGCTGTATCCAGTTGGAAATAGCAAGTCCCCTACCATTTTTCGTGATGGTCGGTGTATATGTTGTGGATCAGTCCATATTACCGCAAACTAAGGTGGTAGAGAACGGTGGAGGTGTGTCGGTGTGAGCCAACGTGTCGCCTCTTACAAATGGAAGCAACAAACGCGAACCTGTGGATGTCTGGGAAAGACTTCAAGCGCAGTTTGTGTGCTGGTGGTGGGACAATCATCTGCTCAGTAGTAAGACATTAGACTGATGCGATGGCCTCATAGCTGGGTGTGCGTACCTCACGTTGTGAACACTCCAACCGCGATTTTTCTCTTTCGGTTCGCAGCCTCGGGAATAATTCCTGTAGCCTTCATTCTGCGCGTTGAATGCTCGATTTTGAAGGTCTAATCGAACTATGGTCTGTGTGCGAGGTAATTGTGTACAGTCATCGGAATTGTGTACGAACACTCGAGATTTGGAAAATCTAACTCCCTTTGGGCACCGACACAAGTAGGCGAATCATTGGTGGTGGAAAATCTATCTCCACTGAAATCTTGCGGGTGATGGTTGAGCGCTGTGGTGGATGTGAAAGAGCAGAAAGGCACTGTGTTGAAAGGGGATTCGGTTTTCACTTTTGAAATTCGTTGAACAAATTTTGAAGCTCTCTTTTGCATGTACGAAGTCTTTAACTGTGGTTTACACTTTTCCTCCCTCCCGTCCACTAAAGCTCGAACCAAATCACCACGCTACCAAAGACCTTCACACAGTTGACGACTCTAGTGCTGTTGGATTTGGCGCACAACCGTCTCACCGCATTACCTGATGATATGGAAAATCTCACAGCGTTGGAGAAACTCGTATGTATCATTGAAGCTTTCATTTCTTTGCTCGCCTTTGAATAGTTGACAACTCTACTACAGAAAAATTTATTTTGCGAAGCGATATTTTATCACATCTGGCTGTTTTCCGTTTGGAAAGTTCCTTATCCCTCTTTTGGTTGTCGGTATCGTGGTAATCTTTTATGCTCCCTTTGTAAATAAGGTATGGGTAGGTCACTGTAAATAAATGGGATTTTGCGTAACTGTCACTGTACGATTGTTCGTTTTCCCCAGCCTACTAAAAGGTTTTTCTGCGAAATTACAAATTAAAGTGGGTCCCGATCCATTTGACCTTGGCTAAACCACCGAGGACGGATTATTTTTGTTGACGCCAATTGAGGAATGTTTAAATATTCAAGTTCCACGTCCCAGTAGATTCATTCGTCGAAGTTGTCTACTGCAAGAACATTTGCTACGGCACATTTCCCTTGAATTCAAACCTAGACGTCAATATACCGGTTCAGTGCAAGTAAGCTTGCAGGTCTTAACCGAGACTCTTTTCTCTTTTCGCCTCTCCCTCTCAAGGACGTCTCAGATAACCAACTGAGCCAAGTTTCACCCAACCTACCTCCTGCACTGATCAGTTTAAATCTCAGCAGAAATCGGTTAATTCGTCTTCCTCAAGGGTGGATCCAATCTTGTCCAGGTGCGTTTGCAAATTCCATCCTCTGCTTCATTTCTCTTTCTCGAATGACGCAGCCAAAGCACCCTTGTTTTATTAAAAAAAACTTGATGACTAGGCTTCTAGCGTAGACAGGGAGGGAGATATATTGGTAGGCAAATTTGGAATAAATGTGTACCTTTGGCAAACATATCCAAAATGTGAACTTTCAACTACTCATTTTCTCAAAACTGTACTGGTCAATTAATCCGCTGCTAACTTCTGCGCATCAACCAAAGCTATTTTTCCCTTAAACGTTCCCTCTAGCGATCATCTCATATCTGCGTCGTGGAATTTTATACATTATTTAACAATTTTGTCATTTCCTTCTAAAATATAGGGCCTGTTTTCGAATATTAGATTCATTAACTGCCCCTTCGTCTGCATCCTTCCCCCTATCTCTCTAGTGTTACGCGAATTCAATGCCTCCGACAACGACCTCGAAGATGTTGGCATCACCGAGGACCCAAAGCTACTCACTCTTACCATTCTAACTCTTCACAAAAATCATCTTTGTACAATACCCCTACTCAGGGCCTTTCCACGCCTCAAAGACGTATCTCTTGGTGACAACCGAATCGATTCTTTCAATTTGGAGCCTTTCCAAGGCCTTCACGATTTAGCCACCCTTGAACTCAGTCGAAATCGTATTGCAGCTGTGCCAGACGGCATTCCGAAGGCCCTACCTGCTCTGGCTCGATTGGACCTCTCCAGTAACGAAATCAAGAGGTGGAACATAGGATAACATCTTCTGATATTGCCATATGTAGGACTTTAACCCCACATTTCTGTGCAATTTCAGCATTCCAACTGAATTGGGTTTTATGGAGTCCCTAAATGTACTAGTTCTGGGTGCCAATCCACTTCGAAGCCTTGGACTAAATGTCATAAATTCAGGCACAGAGGCTGTAAAGGCATTGCTAAGGGAGCGTCACAGGCCAGAAGGCATTCAAGTACCCAAAAAAGAATCTTTGACAGCTCCTTGTGACAATGAGACAGCAGTGTCCACAAATCCCTACGATCACCTACCGGCTGTGGTCGCAGGCTCCGGTGTTCTTGACTGGGGACGACGAGGGAAAAAGCAAACCGGTGGACATCGATTCGGTGCGCCTACAGAAGATGAATATGACAAACTGCCACCGCTGGATGACCAGGAGGTGTGGAGGGCAGTGGCGCTCAGGGGGCGTGATGTGGACGTTGCAGTAAAGAAGATAATTCTCTCCAATCGTGGGATTGAAACCTTCCCTATGGGGTGAGTGGACGGTAGCATTGTTTGCTTGGTATTGTACATTTGTGGGTCTTGTTTTGGCCGAAGGCTGAATTAGCTTCAGTTTCCAGGAATGTGAAAAACTAGTTTTTTTTTCCTATGGATCCCTTAAATGAAGTCAATTTTGTTTTTGGTCCAGTTGCAAATGCCTTTTTGTTGAGTGCAGGACCGGTAGATAGTCAAAAACGTTTTTTTGTCTGTGCCGTTTAGTTGTTCTTTAGGACTTTGTATGGTCTACCAACATATAATTGGATTTGTTGACGGTATACTGAAGGGTTGAGGACTGATGATAACCGTAACCATGACATTGGTGAAGTATGGAACTCGGACACATTATTTTCATCACTTTCAGTATTATGGCCTTTCAAGATTCTCTGGCAGTTCTGGATCTTTCCTACAATAAGCTTTCACAACTTCCAAATGAAATTAGCTGTCTTTCAAGGCTGGAAATACTCAGCCTAAGGTGAGTCCGCACAACTACATTTTTTGGGTCGACTGCTTAAATATCCCAGTAAAAAGAATCCTTTTCCTTATTCACAGTAACAATGTACTCACTTCGCTTCCAATGAGCCTGTCCAAACTCTCAGCACTAGCAACGCTCGTTTTGGATTTTAATCCAGGGCTGGGACCTGAACTACCTTTAGAAATCCTCTTTGTTGAGCCGCTTTGTCGGAGTCTGCAAGAAATATCAGCTCGTAGCTGTCGATTGACACGTCTACCACCGGCTTTGGTGGTTTCTGTTGACCGGATGCCACAACTACACACGCTGAATGTCTCCGACAATGATATTGGCGCTCTTGAACCGGAGCTGGGTCTTTGCACACAGATTCAGTAAGTCGGTGTAAAATGCTTACTTATCAAATTTAAGTAGGCTTAATTTCTTACTAATGGACGTTGTGATGTAACGAGACGACTTCATGCATTTTCATTTATTAAGCCGGATTTGTATTGCTGTGGCATTGGCCGAATGTGGTTTTATCGCTCATTTTTTACTGAAGCCTTGGAATCTTTCAGGAAGTGGAAATTTCGTGCATTTTTCGACATAGTCAACTGATGCTACATTTATGTAGTTGTTGGTATGTTTGGCTCATAGCTGGGAAGGACTTTCAACATGGAAATATTTATCAGTATCCTGAGACAGCCTGCCCTGCTTTTTTATCGAAGTTTTTGTGAGCCCCGACTCTTGAATTCACGAGTGATTGTGTAGGGATCGCCGCCACCATAGAATCACATCACAGGTTAGGTGATGTATTTCTTGTCCTTCCAAAATCGGGTCCTTTACTGACTAAACGAACGTTGACAGGGATGTTTACCGAATCACTACCACCAGATTCGACACTGGGTGACACACGCACGACTGTTTTCGGGAAGCTAACTCTATTCAAATGTAGTATAGTTGGTCTGCTGACCGTCCAATCACTGTATCGTACTGCAGATATTCATGCGTCCGAGTTGCGCAACTCTTTTCATAAATGGACTCTTCTCTCCAAACATCTCACCCTTTCGGTTGTTTATTCTCCATTTGTCAAGAGTAGGAAGTATAATGCTTTACTAAACCCGAAAAATGACCTGTTTCACGATGTGAGTTTGAAAGATTTACCCTAAATCTTATCTCAAAAACAATTTTATGAAAGACATTAATGGCATGGGAAAATTCCCGTGCATTATAGATGCAGGTAGAGCCCTTTTTCGTTTGGATACGAAGTGGCTTAATTCAAATGGCTATTCTTTAGTTACAAAATGCGTACCTACCGCTCCCACTTGATTTCAACGAGCTTATTTGGAGAGCATACAGCTATTCGGGCATATCCATTTTGACCAGTTGGCGCGGGTGCCTGCAGCATGAGCGCACTTGCGGGTTGGCCATTTTCTCACTGAAAATGGCCAGTCTAGTTTGCCAGTATCGTGGAGATGTGGTCATGGGCATCTGCCTAAGTAAACGATTTACATGGCAAGTAGCATCTCGTCTGGCTGCCTTGTCCTTCTATTATCTAAATCAGCCCTTGTGAACTACCCACGATATCAATTTCAACTGAGGATGTGCCATTTCTTCTCTAAAGTTGAGCTGGCTCAAATTACACTCACTGAATTACCAACAGAAAAGCCTTCCTTACTAAATCGGCGGTCCGGCTAGCAAGACCCGGCGGTTCAACAGTGCGAATGCTGATTAAGTGTTTTAGAAAGCATATTTGATTCAGTCTCTTATGTTACATTTCAAATCTGTTTAATGAAAAATGCAGCCGTTTTTGCACAAACTTGATTTGCCAGAACATGAGCGATGCATCAATTATGTTCTGCCTGACAAACCGGTAATCAAGTTCTCCTACTCAGTGTGCTTTGCCATCGTTTGAATTTGATTGGAAGCCGCGCTTACGATTGGATCACGTGCGCTGACAATGTCAGCAAAAAATGCCGACATTGCAAGCTTCGATTAATGACCGAAGGCTATTTCCCATTGTTTAATTTTTGCGTGCATTTTACAACCACTTCAAGATGATGACGTCAGAATGCGGGTTCTAAACTAGATTGGACAAGATCCTGAGGTCATTCTACAAACTTTAACACCAGAATGTCTGTGCTTGCTGAATTTGAAGTCTTACGCGAAGTTAATCCGAAAAGGGGTCATATGTAGCGAAGGCAGGTGGAAACCATCCTCATCTTGCAAGAGGTGTGTTGATTGACACTGTGGGGTTTTGCGCCTCCAGCGATTGTCTTTGTTTCAGATGCTTTCAAATCAGCTCCTGGGAAGTAGGCTGTTACGGCAAAAATCATTGAGGTACAACTAGCTGTCGAGTATCCACCCAATCGCAAGTCTTGGAAGCGCTCAAAGACACACTATCACTGGCAGGACGTGTGTATCGGAGTGCACTAATCCGGAACCTGTTTACCTTCAGTTGAATGCAATTTCGAACATTGTTGAAGTCTTTCATAAGACATGGAAGCACGTTGAATCACAAGCAAAGCGCTGCACCAAGTAGGTGGCCTGTAGTGCTTGGAGCGAATTGCTAAAAATCTTTGGTGAATCAGATTGCGCAGTTGATTTGATTGGTGTGTCGGTAACCAAGGTCTTTGGGTGGACTGTTAAACAAGGACGCAGTCGTTGCAGCCACATAGTCAGCAGTTGCCAGAGGTGTGTTTGCACAAACCTTTGGACTGCGCTCGAAATTTGAGACAATACTTTTTTTGGAAACCGGGAGTAAAACTGGTACAGCGGTGGCCCTTACGGAGACTGAAACCGAACGACCTTGGGGAAGTTGGTGTCATCAAGCCAGTGGTTGGATGAATCCACATTCATGTATAAAATCTCTCAGCAGGGCTGGAGGCCACCTTTGAAACGCACTACCATTACGGTAGACATTTTTGGGGAAACTTAAAGAAGGTAAATTTTTTTGTCAAGCCCAACCTTGAGTCCCCGTTGAAATTGAGTCAAAGGGACTGCTGACTATCAATACATACAAGAGATTGTTTTGGTACAAACTACTGGCTTTGAGGTCAAGACCGCCCCTGTTATGTCATGTTGACTGATATATCCATCTAGATAGTGCGATTGTGAAGGGATCAGCTAAACCGATTGGGTGGACACGGTTTTTGGGTTCAGGTATTGTCAGTATGCCAACGATCAAGGTTTTTTGGAAAACATATTTTCCGAGTGTCTTTTTACCATACAACAGCAATGGAGCTAATCACCCACTTAAATAGTTGGCATTTTTGGCAAGGCAGAACTTTCTCTTTTGACATTTGATCATTTTCCCCATCAAGCACTCAAAGAAGAACGATACCACCCTCTTTCCTTTAATACTCTCTTGCACCTCACTCGTAATCCTTATTTTTTCCTTTTATCCTTTTCTGCTCCTTTTAGAAATCTCCATGTTACCGGCAACACTTTCAGAGTTCCACGGCCTGCGATTGTTGCCAAGGGAACAGCGACAATTTTGGAGTACTTGCGTTCGAGGATCGCTGAGTAGGCTATATTTTCTTCTTTCCTTTCTTGCTTCCTTTTCTCAGCTGCAGAAATATTGGTTCAATAGATTGTACCTCTTCAGGGTCGTATTATTATTTTTATCAAGTTTTGGGAAAATGAGAAGATCTATGACTTTTCGCCGATGCAAATTTGTTGTTGTGAATCTCTTGCCCCTTGTTGTCCTCTGAGTTGACGTGTTGTGCATACCACTGTCACGCGCAGTAGTAGGTGACAGGCATGTCATGCGGTCACTCCCTCTGTTCAGCGCCAACATTGCGGATCAGTACGGTTCCACTTTTCCTCATTGTGCCTCTCAGCCCTTCTGTGCGATAAGTAGTGCCTTTGTCCTTACTCCTGCCATCAGGGTTGTAGAAGTGAAGCTTTTTCCATAATGCATTAAGCCTTGTCCCCTGGATTGTGAAAAAAACCTTCTAAATCTTTGTGCTTGGTGGAAAGGCTAAGAGATGAAGAGGATTGATTATCTAGTATCTGGACCCATTCCATTGTTTTCTCTTTCTCACGTGAGACGTGTTTTTGTGAATGAACCTGAATCCCGCATGTCCAAAATGTTAATCTGGGTATCATGTGAACAATTTTTTGGTACAGATTGACATTGTGTGTGTGCGTGTGCAGAAGCACAGATTCCTTCGACCTTACCGTCGGAATAATCGAAATGACAACAATTTCAATATGGGGTCTTTGTTTCCAACCCGTGCACGCAATTCCTGCGTGCAGTGTGTCCGCTGGTGGATGTTGGCCGGAAGGTGGCATGGAAGAACACCATTATGGCGCATTTTCGGGTCTCGGACACATTGGCATTTTATCTGTACCTGATAATGACCAATGAGACGAATTGACAGAGGAAGTCAACTGCGGGACGTTCTGGAAGGTTTGGAAGAAGGCGCGATACAGATGACTTCCAGAATATCGGAATGGGGACGCTTTCTGCGGGGCCGTTGACATCCTGTTGGCACTTCAAGCAAGGCCACCCGTGTTTACAAAATTGTAGCCTAAAGTGGGAAAAATATATTCAGAAGTAGGGAAAATTTGACACTGTTCCACAATTCAGGACTTCTTTTTGCAATTCTCACAAGCCCATTGCCAAGTGTGCAGTGCAGGTGAGAATATCTCCCTTTCCTCCCTTAAAAATTCTTACCAAAGTTTATGCATTTAATATTTTCTTTCTTCAAGTAGCCAAATAAATGTCTAGTATTTTTTTTATAATAAAATAAATTAGTTTCACACGCCTCGTCGTATGTCTCAGTCATAAAAATTCACCAGAGCCTCCTGTATTTCTTACTTATTTGCAATACCTTTTTTTTAAAAAAAATGCTTGTTTTAAGGAGCAAAAGCCAAAAACCTCTCCCACTAACCCCATTTCCATCCCACGTCTTGACTTCTCGTGCCCTGCTTTGCCGTGTGACGGTCTGGTAACCGCAGAATGACAGCCACGCAGAGAAAATATAAAATTAAGACGGTTATGGAGAATGGATATGAGACAGCGTCTTTTTTTGCGCATCCTAAAGTGCGTCGTTAGGTTTTCTCATAAAAAGTTTTACATCAGTTTTAGGTCTTCGCTTGTCTTATTATAAGTCTAGCGATTGCCTCCAACTGATTGCCTAGTCCTGACTTTCTCGAAGAAGTCAATTCAGCCCTCGATAGATGCGCAATTTCGGGTGAATACTTGAGTCTATTGTCTGTGGACTTGTGATGCACAATCTGGAAGTGTGGTTTGAGCAGTAGAGTAGTGGATCCCTCTTTAGTTCGCCTAAGGAGTACAGAGAAAGCGCTTTTCCTCGACGTAAGTTAGTCGGCAATCATTTTGATGCTTGTGAATGGGATCCACTTGCTCAACAGCCTTCACGACAATCTCTCCTCACTTGGTGTTGATGCAAACCAAACGCCTTTTCATATGTTAAGCATTACTGTGGTTTTTCTTTTGGGACTCACTCTCAAATCAACCTGTCATTGTCCTCCTGAAATTGCCACGTCACTGGGGGATTCATCACCGGAGTTAAGCGTCTTGAAGAATTTCTGGGAGTGCATTAAACTACCACCTATCGCACTTTGTCCAGGTGTTATGCCGTAAATCTGGCGAGAGGCCTCTGCAGCCTTGAAACCGAGGAAAGAAGTAGGCGGCTTTAAAAGGATTTCAATAGGGGGATACGGAGAGGCTGCCACATATTCATGTCTGGCAAAGCATTGTTGTGGACTGGTGTTTGCGTCCTGCCGAGGTCCTCACCGGAATTAATGAATGGGACAAAGACCTCAAGGCGGACGTCTTCAGTGCCTGCTCGTATGAGTAAGTTGAAGGTGGAGCGCTTGTATATGTGACTGTCGGCTGGCTGCAGACACAGAGTGTCGGACCAATCAAGCGGACTGAATGAAGAGGTGAGCTTCGAGATGTTCCAGGATGTTCGAGAGCTAGACATGAAAAGGGGAGATAAAGGTTTCCTGCGCCTGTCGACATCTCCAGAAGACAAAAACAGGTTCATGCATTTTTCAAGCTCCTAAATGTTACAGCAAGTCGTTGCAGCGAGGTATGCTGCGAACGGTGGGATTTCTTGACCACTTGAATCCCGGATGTAGACGATGGAATTGGTATGTCGTCACTGTTGTCTTGACTTCCAATGGTTAGGATCCAAAGAGCCCATTCTGGTTAAATTCTACCACCAGATAGGACTTTCATCATCTGTTATACCTAATGAGACAGTTGGATTAATTTTGGTAGCCAGACATCGGAGACGGTTGTCAGGTTCCTGAATCCGCAGAATATTTACGCAAGTCCATTTCCACGAAACTCTCCTCCCTCGCATGCAGGACTCCTCCACCTAGAGATGGTTAGTCGATCGTTTTTCTGATCATTTGGTTTCCAACTCCCTTGATTCGAAATTTGGAGAGCCGTCGGTGGGGATACCACCAACAAGCTTGACAGCGACATGTTGATGTCAACTGCCACTAGAGGCGATTTGGACTGAATGCAGGTCGTGAAAACTTGAATAACGCATGCTCACCTATCGAGAAGCTTACACAAGTAGCAGATAGGGCGATAGGTCAAGAAGTAGGCGTAGAAATCGGGTTACTTTATAAAAATACCACGTTAAATCAAGCGGCAATTAATTTTTGCCTGTGGTGCATACTACTTAATTCCCCAAAGGCAGTGTCACGTATTTTTTTTAAGATTTGGCGTCGCGTCGAGGTTATCGACTCCCTCACCCCCGGCATTTGAAAACTGGAACGCGCCTTACGCAACTTCTAGGAGAATTGGCATTTTCCTCTCACTTCCTCCTTGTTGGTTAGTCTAGAAAGTGTCCTTATAATCCTACTTCCAATAGCGTGGGCACTTCATTCAAGTAGTACTTGTGGGTTACCATAGCTTATCACCGCGATTGGTGTCATACATTCACGGGTAATTTCTCGACACAAAATTACTCATGCACTACACATTTCCGCAATTTTGTGGACAGTATTTCCACAGTTGTCAAAATTGTACACAGAATTTATTATTGCGACTACTGAGGTGAATACTTTTTTCCCAGTACAGGACTTGAGGTGTCCCATCGAAGTCTGCACGGCATTCTGTCAATTGTCACAATGTAGATTCGGTATATCGGCATTGCTTTCTTTGGGTAGATGTTTTCAAAGGAATTTGAGGAGGGTTCAAGTCAAATTGGGACTCGAGCTTGCTAGGAAGTGTAGGCTCTCTGGCAGGAAGATTTGTCAGTGCAGGAGAGCTGTCGTAGGACAGCCTAACCATCTTGATATCTAGCTTGTGCTTTACTTTGAGAATTCTGAGTATTGATGAATGTTTGTATCATCATTGTGCCTAGAGAAAGAACAGCTTCTTGATGTGGGTTAATCGAGCGTCCCTGACATCGAATGTTCACAGGACTGACTACTGTGATGTGGTTTGGGGCTCTCAAAGTGGGGAATATTTCACCTTCTGAAGGACTAAGTATCCCTCAGCTTTCCAGTGGGCTTGAAGTCTTCCATGAGCGTGGATATCAACGAGGAAATCCGCTCATCGTCACACGCCATTGCATGGATATGGAAACCGTGCCACCGCTACCCTCGACACCTACTACGATGCCACAGTAGTCTCCCAGGCATTGAATGTTCACAGAACTGACTGCTGTGGCCCGAGGCTCTTCAAAGCGAGGAGCAACCTAACTCCTAGAATAAATAAGTATTCCTCAGCTTT
>NW_020170508.1:48578-56273 GCF_000524195.1 Echinococcus granulosus
GTCTTCCTATAAGTCGTGGATATCAACGACAAACTTCGCTCGTCACACGCCGTTGCATAAACATGAAAGCCGTGCCACCACTATCCCCGGCACCTACTACGACGTGCTAGACTGTCACAGTAGTCTGCCTTTTTGTGGCCGCCCGAATGTCAGCTCCGACTCGAGTTGAGCTCATCGATGACAAGTATCGTGACTACGCAGGTGTCTTCAGTCCATTATGGCTTGATCGCCACACAAGTGGCATAAACTGGTGCTAAACAGAAGTACTACACCAGCCAATACCAAAACCAAAAAAGTCATTTCCACCAATGACAAATTTTTACAGGAAAGAATGAGAAGTTGCATGGTCTATGTTAGAAAAAAAGGTGAGTTCCACTTTGTCAGAGGAAGGGATTAGCGCCTGCAACCGAGACACGATTGGTGGTTGAGGCTGAGGTGTAGACACCCGACAGTTGCGGTTGGCCAACCAATGCCTGCCAAGTCGGTTCGTGCGTAGCGAGTTGTTGCGAGGTCAGTGGTATCAGCTCATTTGCTGGAGTGAGGGCGGGTTGTTGAACGGTTGAGAGTGACTTGATGAACGGGTGGAGAAATCATATTAGTAAGACGAGGAATTAGATTTGAATTACCGAAATATAAATTAAAAAGGTGACTTACTACTCCACCTCCCCAGTTGAGTGAAGGTTGTCCATTGACTCCAAATTTACTCATGGATGGTATCGAAGAGTTGTCAATTGCATTAAAGTGATTATCGCCAAAAATGTCCCTTACTCCATCTGGAGGTGCTAAATTGGAAATAGAGAGTAAAATTATCCCTGGCACTCACTCACAATTATCGTCACACATACGTGACGCGTGGTTTTCATCAGTTGAACAAATTTGAGTGATTGAGTTCAAGGCAAAAGCATTGATGGAGGATATTTCGGATCTGAAAGCAATTAAATTTAATAGTTTTTAACCGAAAAAGTTGGAGAGGGAGCGCATCCGCTGTGGGCTGGGACAAACGCTGAGGGGACCATTATACCCACTGAATATTTTCGTTCTAAGCTAAGAAGTTAGTTGCACCATCGTCATTTCACTTGCAGCATTTCACAGCCAACACGTTGGAATAGTTGTTTTCACGTCTACGAGAGAATAATTTTTGCTTCTATCAGACGCAACCTCAGGTCAAAACGCCTAAAGAATGACAGAACACTGTCCCCCCTTTCATCCTAGAGAGGCAACTGCCACGCTAACCTGCAGGAGTGCCACCAGTGCATAATTCAACTGAGTGAGTCTGTAAAGTTTGTCAACCCGCCCTCTAAATGATCCTAAAAGGGAATAGTCGTGCGAGGATCAGACTAGCGACTTTTTACAAAGCAGTACAGATCGCTTTTTTACCGACCAAAATGACAACAGCTTGTCTTTAGATAGAAGATTTTGACATCCAATAACAGTCAACGCATCTCTTAGGCCAGATTCCAAGATCAACCGTTCTGTCGCTTCATCATATGAGGATTGGAGACAAGAAAGAGAACGAAAATTTCCCTTTTTATGATTACCATACCTAATTATGCTTCAAGGTCGAAGAATCTGACAGGCGTGTTCGATACAAACATACTCAAACACAAGCATGGACACCCACACTTAAACACGCTTTGAGGTGCCGGCTAATTTACACTCCAGGGCAGTGCCAATCAACCGAATTCGCGTCTACTGAACTGCAAAAAAAGGTGTCAATTTGGCAGCTCCATTTGAAAATAAATTAGCTAACAAATGCAGCAAAGTACAGAGATCAACGTTTATGCCATTTCGAGGGTTTCACGTTGCAGGTTGACAAATTTAAATGACTCACTGACGGGCTTTCTTAAGTATCTACTTGATCAGATTTTTTGATTTGATAGTCTTTGTCGAGATATCACCCTATCAGGGGTAATCGACGGTGATCTTTGGGGAAGATCAGAAGGTCCTGACGCGACCCAAGAAACCCCTTGTTTTGATTAGAGTGAGAGGAGGGGAATGATGCCCTAAACCCAGATCGAGAAAAATCGCCTTCCTCTTGAAGACTATTTGGAGTCTTTAAACTCACATTTCTGAATGCCGCAGATATTGTCCAGATCCACCAAATCTCGATGATTGCCAAGCATGCTGGAGAGTTTGGAACCTCTCTGTTCTATGATTGTGGAAGAGTTCTTGGGCAAGGTGGCAGTATTAAAAGCAGCAGCAGTGACAGCAGTAGAGGCAACAGCAGTGGCAGCAGGCGTAGCAGGAATAGCGGTTGAAGCCTTTCGCCTCGCCAGACTCTCAAAGTATTCATCCGCTGAGGTCTTATGGATAGGCAGTGTGGAGGGGGTCAGAGTTACCAGAGTGGTATCAGGCCCAGTGGTGCCTCCAAAATTGTCTAGCGGTGGTCCCTCCGCTGGCGTGGAAATAGTCAGTGGATCTAAAATTGGTTAAAACTTTATATGAAGTCGTTTTACAAATGAAAAATTAGCATTTGTCACCCATGCCAAGTTAGATGACAATTTAATCGCCACATCTGAGGCCTCAGATCACGCACATATGAGTTGCCAAAACGTGCTGTAAACATATCGGACCGCTTTTGAATCGTTTGACCTTTGAAGTGGAGATTATTTTTTTGTTGTAGAAAAGCAGCGCTTGTGATTTGTGGGGTCAATGCAATTTCACGGCTCTGGTGGTCATCATGGTGATGATTTAGCCACGACAACAACCAATGTATACTCTGTGATCAAGTTAAAGCTTTTATCTCACCACTCGTCCTTGTCTAATTTCTGGAGTAGGCTCCTGAGAATCGTACTCTTTGGAAAATTTGCTCGAGAATGACTAAGTTGACCTCTAAGATGGCCGGACTTTTTGAAATGACCCTTTGTCACAGCGCCACAAAAAGCGGAAATGAAAATTGTAGACTTATTACTGGGAAAAGATCCGGAGTTGCAAAACACTATCGCAAATATTTTCACCTTGGTTACCTAACTTTGACAATAGGCCCTGGTGTTGTAAACAATGGCAACTGTGGCAGACCTCTTTAGATGTGAGAGTTCACCTCCTTACTATGGAGCCGATTGCCAAGCTCTGGATCAGTTTAACTCCTTTGGAGTTCTTAGCCAGAATAATGGATGGGACAGAGACATCAAAGCGGATGTCTTCAGTGCCTACGCCATTCGACAGTCGGGTGAAAGCGGACTGGAGGCACAGGGTTGTCCCGTTCTCGAGACCTTCCAGGATGTTTGAGAGTTAGCCATGAAGAAAGGGAATATCGGAAGAATCAAACCAGGAATGTTTCCTAAGGTTGTAGACACCTCCACCACTCTGAATCGAGAGAGAGAGAGAGAGAGAGAACGTCTTCCAACAAGGCGCTGCATGACCCTATTATCCTAGCTTTTCTGGCTTGAATCGTCTCTGAAATGAACCTTGGGGTTACCAGCAATTTTTAGGGTCCGTTGGAACCTAATACTGTCCTCAAAAAGGCATGACGCCCAGTTCCCGGTACTTTTTGATCTTCAGAAGTCAAACAGCACCAATCAAATCAATAAGATGACAATTTTGAGTGATGGCACACTAAGTTTCACCGCTTCACGTAGGTCGTTCTCTTGCCATGTACACACTTTTAATGTGGGTGTGGAGATATGTCACCCCGAGCCCAAGCGTAGGTGCGTTCATGAAAAATTGGACTGTATTGCAAAGAACTGAAAGCATTTTATCAACATTCATACCTCCCGATAGGATTTCAAGACTAATATTGTTATCCTGAATCCACTACTCCACTCCGTCCATTTGTCCTGGTTTTGTGGAAACCCACCCGTCTCCGATCCGCTCCTTTCATCCGCAAATTACCGCTTTAATTTTTAAAAAAAAAAATCTTATTTTTATCGACGATGTGACAAGAAATTATAGCTTAGTGATCCAGACAGTGGAGTGACATGCATGAAGCCACTTTGAGAATGCCTCGCCGACATCTCTTCTTTATCCACCGCCTTAATCTCTCCTCGGTTGTGCCCCCCCCCCACCACGATCCCACACACAGCACGTGACCCATCGCAATCTCCACTGTAAAGAACCCTTTAATCCAAGCCACCACCAGTCAACATGCTTTATGTGTGCATTCTTTGGCTAGACGAACCAGCATCTAGCTAAGCCCTTTGTTACTTGACATCTTAAAGTGCCAGTGACACAGTATTGACTCCATTAGGTTTGTGTTTGGTTTGTGCCGATGCCTGCATAGTTTGCAGCAGTGGTTACGTCTTATACTCCCTTTCAAGGTGCTAGGTAAGCATTAAAGATCCCTTTCCAGCATGTCATTGATTTATGGGTGGGACAAGATGGAAACATCCACTTCCTACCACCACAGGAAACTGGCATTGCACCACCATTCACTGCCACCCTCATCTCACCTCTGCTTACCGCACCTCAAATAGTTTGTAGGTGATTTTCTGCTCAAAAATTTAAACTTTCTTGTCGAAAAAGACTGTTGACCCGCTGCACCACGTCCTTAACAATTGCACACACTTTGCCATGTACCCCTTGCTGGGAAGATTCCATCAAAGCCAGACCCTTCCTTCCTTCCATAAGAATCGCTTAAAAGCAGTCCAATATGACGAATCAAAGCTATTCATTATGAAGATTGGGAACCATCATCTCGATCTAAAAGATAAATCAATTCTACGAACCTAGAGCCTGAGGAAATTTGTCCTGGTGTTTCCACTTACAAAAGAACCTTCATCCGCTTGGCCGCTGAAATCCATTAAGTAGGATGGAGTTTTAGCTGTTTTGTAACACAAAAAGTGGTATATATACCAAAAAGTGGGTCGTGTGATGCCACTCACATGACAGTTGTGAACACCTTTGCTAATCATGACGAAACAACTTGCGATTATTGCATTAAATCCCAGTGGAGGAGGAGAAAAAATGGACCGGTTAAAAAAACAATCTAAAAAAGGGGAGAGAGCACTAAAACGCACCGAAATCGAGTCCGCTCAAGTCGGTCAAGGTGCCACTATTTTGGGAACCATTTGGGGCACTTAACAGAGGCATTTGCGTTGAAATTACACTCCACTTCTCCGCTGTGGGTGGAGCAGGACCTGTAAATAAAAGGAATCACCTTAGGTGGAGGGTTCTCGGTAGGATATCAGAGGACAGCTTTCTCTTAGCTGCTTGAATGGGAAAATTGTGAGTGATAGTTCCATTGAAATATCCTGTGTAGACTCATAAATGATGACTACAGTCGGATTCGGTAAATGAGGTATTTAAACCAGCCTCTGGAAAAACGGAGGTGAGCAAAGTGGGGAAGGAGGGTACACTTGTTTTCTGTTAACAACACCATTTGTCTAGTCCCTTAAAATACTTTTACAAAGCTGGGAAGCTATATACATTAGGGAAAATAGAATGTTTTATGGATGAAGTTGCCTGTTTGTTTATTTGTTCGAATAGTGGCTAAAATGCGATGCCAAGTGGAGGTCAGACGACTGGGACTCCTCCAATTAGGGCGGTGGTAGATCCTTTCGTGTGTAAACAGATTGCCATAACACGTCTTGGCACTAAACCGTCTAACTGCTGTCATTCTACACAATATCATCACATCTTAGACATCCATTCTCAAATTTTACAGCGCGGCGACCGAAGACTCATGACGTGTCGCCGGTATTGACACCAACTTCACTGCCCTTACCTTGGCCGCGTTTTAGACTACGTGTTTTGATGAGTAGCGTGTTTTTAATCAGTTAACAGAGAATAAAAAAGCTTGTTATTGTCTCAAAGGAGACCAACGCTTAGATGATTCCATCACTCGCCTTTGAAGAAAAGAAGGAAAGTCACGCCGCAAGCACCAAGACAACCACAGCCCCTAGTTGGTAACTACCTCAACATTGAGGCGGTAAGATCTTTCAAGAAGAGTGTGAGTCTTTTAATGCAGAATACCGTTGGCGATATTCATGTGAACCGTAAACAAAGCGCATAATTTGAAGGCCCAACAACTCCCTAGGCCTTATGGGTCTCAGCACATTCAGGATAGCTTTAGCCACGCCACCTAGGGCTCCAGTTTCTTGGCTTTACGGAGTCCCTAGAAGTGACTAGAACCATTTTACAGCAAAATGTAGACGTAAAGACTCCAACCCGTCCCCTCATGAGATGAAAAGGCAGCTACTATCACCACACCTGTTCCATGTCTATCGTTTTAGGTGGAAACCCGTGTGAATGTAAGCCCACACACACGTGTACACATGTTCAATGGGGTCATTTCACACCATGAAATCCAACACATCAACGAGAGGACACTGGAATTTTATCAAAAAAAACACCAGCTCACCAATCAAACTAGAGGATGGAGTGCAGAGATCGGAGGTGGATAAGCTGGCAAAGGGCTTGAAACGCGACTCCAACCATGAATTTAATCGTTTCGATTTGAGAGACTCATCGTCAAGGAGATGCAAATCTTCGCTCTGCGTCTGAAAGAGAGCCAAAGAGGAATCAGGTGAATATTTGAGGATATCTAACTAAAGAATACGGTAGTGCAGTAGCTTGAATCACTTAAAGTACCTTCTTGATAATGGGGAGTGGTCGGATTACCCAAGTGACTGTGAAGCTTACGTCGATTGAGCCGACTGCAAACCTCTTCAGAAGGACGTCACCAATTAATACGCGCAAGAATGGTGGAATGAAAAGCGATTAAACCCGGAAAAGGTGCTTTTATTTCCGAAGCCTATTTAAGACGAAAAAGAGTTCTACGCTCCTGCCATTAATGCAGACCGAAATCCCGCACCATTGAGTGAATGTCGAACCAAAGTATTATGAAATAAAAGAAGTAAGCATTTCTGACGCTTTATTACTCAGCTTTTAAGCGCTTTGTCTATAGCAAGCCGGCTTTTGGATTATTCATCCCCAACACAAAGCAGAGAATCAGAAAATACCATCACTTAAAAATTTTTTCTAAACTTTGGGAAACAAAGTTGGGTGATTCTGTTTTCACATGTTGGAAATAGCTTGTAGCATAGAATCCCTTATTGTATAGTCACCAATGTTGCAACAAAATGAATAAACAAGATAGAACCACTCATAGACATGCGCCATCAAAAGTGAGAAATAACACTTCTGATCAGTTTCCAGTATTTTAATGCCCTAGACTAGGGGATAAAGGCACTCTCGATAAAGGTGGCTTTGAAAATCTTCTAGTAAAACGAAACGGTAAGTATTCATGGACAAATCCCCCAATATAATTAGTAATAACTTTTGGACAGCAGCAACGCTTATGAAACTAAAAATATCGCCATAAAGATACTACCTCTGTCAATCGAGCCGTAAACAATTTAATGAGCTGAGTAAGTCATCCTGCATCTGACCAAGCGTAATACCATTTAGGATTTAAATACACAAGACTACTGCAAAAAATAAAACTCACGTTACTAGCCTTTCGTGAACTCTCCAACAGGGTGGGTTTGATGTCTGAGCCGGATTTTGTCGCCGAATTGTCGAAGGAGTCTTGAAGACTGAGGGCCATTGCCAGCCTAAGGTGTTCCCGTTC
This sequence comes from Echinococcus granulosus, assembly GCF_000524195.1. Classification (NCBI taxonomy): domain Eukaryota; kingdom Metazoa; phylum Platyhelminthes; class Cestoda; order Cyclophyllidea; family Taeniidae; genus Echinococcus; species Echinococcus granulosus. The sequence continues at coordinate 56,089 of NW_020170508.1, forward strand.
CTCTGACTCCGTGCGGGCCGCATACTCATCCGAAGGATTATAGACCGATCTGGCACGACGTGTGTAATTGGGACTGCTACCTTTGTCTGAATAAATAGAGAGAGTACGTGACTGGAAGTTCACTGGACGAGAAAGAAATGCTCCATTTTCAATCCAACACCTTCCTATCTGCCAACGTAAGAAGG
>NW_020170508.1:56373-64619 GCF_000524195.1 Echinococcus granulosus
GAGTAAATTTTCGTCTTTTAGGTAGAGCTGCTATACGTTGGGCCTTTCTCTAATAAGAAATCCGGCATTCGAATTTTGGTCGTATGAATATACAAAGTCGCAGAGGGTCAAAATCTGCGGAAGTTGAGCACGACATTCTTTGGAAAACTAAAATTAAAAACGATGTTATGTGTTCAGATGCTTATGGTACATCAGTACAAAGTGTTACTCATGAGGAATAGAATTTTGTCAAAAATATGAATATAGAAGACATACCTGCATGCTTCCATACTGCAGACAGGCCTCAATGACAAAAAGGGATTTATAGATATGTCGCCAATTTTTGCATTTATCATTTAGCCGCTTCCATATCATGGATGTAGTATCAGTATAGAGGGTTTGCGCCATTGTCATGTCTGCAATTTGAAGAAGAAGTTCCTGGCTAGGCATAGAGGAGTCGTTAGACGTAGCTTCCCTCACTAGGAGTTCAGCACGTGAATAATGGCCAACAGAGTTCTTGATTTTTCGTCGAACGGGCATCTTCAGAGGAACCACATGTACCCCGCTTCCAAAGTGAGCTAAGGTCTTGGGTCAAGCAATTTTGGCATTCCATTAATTTAAACAAAAAAGAAATACAAATATTTGCACAAAAACAAACACACCTTTTACTTTAAACCTAGTTAGTAACCTAGCTATTGCTAAAGGTTTAAGTCTCGATTAAGACTTGTTTAATCAGGATGCTTCGTGTAATTTCGTCTCATTAAGAAACGAAAATTGCACAAAACAATTCTGATAGTTTGCTACTGCAATACTCTAACCATTCGTTTTGATTACATAAAAGTGGAACAAAGGCAATGATATTGGTGACCCACAGAGCAGCTCAGTGGCCGCCAGTATCTTGAGAAGACATACCTCCCAGTCCAGCCCACAGTTACGCAGGACATCAAAGCCTTGCAGCCGCCAAGAGCAACCACGGTGGCGTCCAGAGTTTGTAAAATCATTCTGAGGAACTCGTGGACTGCGCATTGGCGGTTCACTAAGCAACGCTTCGAATGCGGCTCGACCGTAACAAGATGTCTCAGCAGAAGACGGGGATCCTAGCGTGAGCCAGCTCGGCTGCTCGCCCCCCGCCTGCAACGACAACACCGCGACCCCCCAACAGCCCTATCAGTGATCCCCCGTCTCGCAAGCAATAGCGTTTTATAGTTGTTATTTACAGCACAGAAAATAAAAGAAAGAAGAAGGATACAATCCAGCCTGGCAGGCCTATCACAGAAATGTTAAAGTCGGGAAAATAAGAGAGATCAGTGGAGAGCGGTCAGAGTTCGAGAGAGTTGCTGCGGAGAGGAGTGAGAAGTGCAGAAAGGGTGGACAGGCTCTCGGAGTGAGACAAACAGGAACCGGAACAACTGAAGGACGGCTGAAATCGGAGGTACGCCACCAGCCCCGGCGGCAGTCCCAAGTGATCCAGTGTGGTGTCGGCGTAGTACTGAAAAGGCATTAGTAAGAAATTGCCACTAACGCAGGATGTCTTCTGTGTTTTTATGCTACTAACAAGTAAAAAGCAGCAAGGTTATTTTGAGGGCACTAGTTCCTTGCCTGTCTAATCTTCTGTCTTGCAATTGCTTGCAGAGTAGGAGGAGGTTCAAGCTGATATACGAAAACCATCTCCTGCAGTTTTCGACGCCCTGGACTACTACTTCCAGTGTCTATCGAGGCGGATTTGCCGGTGAGATGCGTCTCTTCCTCATTCCATGCATTTGTCTCCCAGTCTCCCTCTATCCAGTTGGGGCAGAGCTAAAAGCGATTTGTCAGTGATTCCAAGAGCATGTCATTTGGTCCAGCATTATGGCCTATCCAGAATAATGGACAGCGAAAATAATCTCCTGGGCCCTATGAATTGACTCTACAAACTTTTTTAAGAGCTTTAAAATTGGAAATCATATTTACTCGATTACTTTCGCATATTTCAGAGGATAATTCAAGATGAAACAAGTTATGCAGTAATACTTCTTACATGGCTACTACTCGGCCGATTTTGTGCCGTACCCGCGGTCATAGTCGCCGATTCAGGGATATTAAGGGTATTTATTCGCCTCCTCCTTGGTGTTCCACTGTTGCCCTCCATCTCCACCAAACCTCTCCTGCCTCCCCTGTACCTCCTTTTCACTCCACTACTACCAACACCAACGGTTGCTAAAGCAATTAGCGCCAGTCGGGCGCCACATCTGCTCATTATGGGCATATAGTTGGTTGGACAGGTGTGCAGAGGACAGAGCGGGCGATCAAAGCGAATTACTCGAAGCGTATTCAAACTGTCACTGTGGAAGACGGTGAGGAAAAGTGGAGTATATCCTGGGGGTGGAGGAGGGAGCTGGGTTGTAAAGGCACCTACTTCCCCAACACCACCCTCCCCCGTGCTCCAGTGTCGCTTAAGTGGAAAAATTGAAAACACTTAGCAACCTAACGAAATCGTTATTTAAACATCCATTTAAGCAGTATTTTACTTGCTGAGACAGGTCTGGACTGTTTCCGAATCCCGATACGGCCTCACTAGAGCCGTGGCAGAAATTGTTGAAAAGCAAGGCTTGGGCCGATGATCCACATCTGCATGTCGACGCAGTTGTTACAACGGCGAAAATAAGATGGCCGGCAGGGGAGTAGAAGACTTGGAGAATGTTTATTTCACTGCCCAATCGCCTGTCGGGTCGTTGCTCTTGTAAAAGCGAATCTATAAAAGGACGGTAAATGGCCTTACTTAAATGTTACAAGTAAGATGCACTACACGATCATGAAAAGTGGCGGATAACTGAGTAGCTCAAATGATTACTCAAGTAATATTGGGAACAGTATCTCAGTTTAAGTCCTTTAAATAATGTTTCATTCCTTAAAAATAGGCAAAAAGCAGTTTTTGGCGGATTTTTAATCGGTGTACAGTACTCAGGTTTCCCCAACACTTTTTAACAGACTGGAAAAGTTTTCTTTATCACATTTTGGCAATTTTAGTCGGTATGCAGCATCTGGATTTCCAAATCAATTAAACTGTAGTACGGTAGTGGTTTATCCCTCGGTACTGGTGAGGCGCCACTTTTGTACTTTGAATCAGCCCCCTTTTACCTCGCTGGGTGGACTGGCCTTCTCTGCGCTTAGTACATATTCTGCCCGAGTATTTTGTCTTCCTTCGTCTTCACGGAGTCTCGGAACCCTACAAACAGTTTTTTTGCCACAAAATGCCCAGAAGTGCTTCAAAAGTGTGACGTTTCTCGGATGAGTCGTCGCATGGGCACTAATGCTGAATGAAGGTAGGAGCCTGCCATATTCATGGCCTTTTCCTAATTTAACATTTACATTGATCATCTAAAAAGTGTCTGTCAGAATACAACTTGTAAAGGTATGATTGGCTAGTTAAATTAACCTGCAGTTAATAGCTCGCGCAGAAGTAAGATAAAAGGAAGATACACAAAATTACGCCTGCTAGCTTCCACAGACTTAAAATGTTTATGTCACAATTTGCATTAACACTTGCCGTTAAGGGCTTGTGAAGTAAAAGTTTACGGCAACTCGCGATGGAAAGTGGACCATTACTGTCGCATATCGGTAAAAGCGAAATGTTACAATTTGCACTTATTACTACATAAAATGCAGCAGCCAACTATCCGTAAGGACGTATTTATGACTGCGTTCAATGTCCCCTGCGAGCCAAAGCTAAAAGTATCACCACGTTTTTTTTTCTCGGAGGTATAACTGCATTCCCCTTGGCAACTTATCAGACGATTTAATAATCGGACATTTTCGTGGCAAAATTTCAGTCCTTTTTTGCCATAACTAATCATCTTTTCCAAATATTCGTCAAGTTTTTGGGGCGGCGCCTTTTTAACCATCTGATGACCTTGTAAAACGTTGTTTTGCCGCGGTCGGTAAATCGGACGAATATGAAATCACCCACAAGACCCAGCAGCGATTTCCCTGAAGAGGAAAAGTTGAGGGGAGGCTCGCCCCGATAAAAAAGAATAAACAAACAATTAACTAAAACGCATTGCTGAGAGGAGTTCGGGAGCCTCCGGCTCTCCGGTCAGCATCGGCTGATACGGTCAAGTTTGCCGGTCACACCTCCTCCATCTGTTCGAGAAGGTTCTTGACAAATAGCAAATTTACCTAAATATGGAAAATCTTGAAATGATTTATTTTATTCTCCTCCATTTTTGTAGATAAACCCAACCTATGATGAAATACATGTCTGAAAAACTATTAATCATTCATTTATTCCACACTTCTTATTTCTGCTGTGAAGGATTATAGTTCTCTTTAAAAAAAGGTAAAACTTTACATTTTTAGTGCTGCCTCCTTTAAATGAAAGAAAAAGAAACGCCAAAAGCTTTTTACACAAAAACTCAGAATTTACTGCATTCTTTTTGCCCATTAAAAAGGTTCACTTTTGGCAATAACTGAGGCGACGAGTCAATAAAAAGTAGATCGCATTCAAGAGGATGAGGCCGAGAAAACGAAACACTAAAATGGACGCTTGGAATACTTCTTCTCCCCAATGTACTATGAACTTTTAAGCTATGGTGAGATTTTGTGAATTTTGAAAGGCGGAATCGGTTAGGTGAGGGGACCGCCAACGGGTGAGCCGATGTCCTTAAAGAAAGCACGCTTATACATTTGTCTGTCCATCTGCTACCTGTTTGTCCAAAATTCAAGCGATCCACAATCCGCTTTTGCGGCTGGCCACTTCCGCAGTTTGTGAAAGTGGACGATGAGTGGAGTGTGAGCGCTCGGCAAGAATTGGCGCACGGAACAGATCATCACTTAAAAGTCACCAAAATACAATCGAGAAACAAAAGCCCTTCGTCCAGCCTCAGACCACACTTTCCAAAAAACCCTTTCCAATGTAACTCATTCCAAAAGACACAGCACATGGAAGCATTCTATATTTGATTTAGAATTATTGTTCTGCATTTCGACTCCATTCTCTTCTACTCTCTAAATTCACGTCAAAACTTTTTAAACGATCCCACAGAAAAGAACTGACAGAAACATTAAATGAAAAGCGGAAGTCGTGGAAAAAAATTGAACTTGTTTTTTACCAATAAGTCTTTCATGTCAGCCATAAAACCGATCTCTATGATGGTGACACAAGACTAGTCTTCCAGCTCCCCTATTAACTCATAAATATTGGCTACCAGGAGTCTTGCATCCAACCCTTCAAATGTCCATCCAATCAACCTGCCTGACTGCATGTAGGTCTATCAGCTTGACAAGCTATATGTCAATCAACTAGACTACACACCCACCCTTGTTTAGGTCGTATGCTAGCTATTTTGTCCCCCTATGCACCTGTCAGTTTACTTATCTGCTTGTCTGTGTACTCCTCCAGCAATCACACAGAACTGATAAATTGGTCATCGGTCCACCCACTCACGTTTCTTAGTGAAATACCGCGCACTCACCAGGTAATCCACCGAAGTCTCGTGTCTTTGCGATTCTCTGCCATGAAGGAAGTCGTACAAGGGACAGACACGGTGCCTGCGCTTCGAAGAAGCCCTCACCCAGTGAAAATCGTCTATGGTAGTGTTGCAACGAAGAGTATCCCGAATTCCGTTGTGTTTGCACAAAATGCACGTTGGCGAGGAGGATTCGTGAATTTTCAAACCTCGGATCAAAGTCGAAGAGAATAGCACTGGGTCGATTGTAGCCGCCAAAAGCGCGAACAGGCTCCGGCGTCTCCTCGTTTCGATCTTGCAGATCCGTTTGAACGGACGCGGTGTCGTCCTCAAAACCGGTAAAGCTCAACGTAGTTGGTGTGGGAGTGTTGACGGGATTCAGCCGAAGTGTAGCAGTCGTCAAGGGCAGCTCGGTAATCAATTCGCGAGTTCTGAGGCTGTAGAGCTATAATTTAAGAAAATAAATCTAAGCAATTTGATCAAATCAATTTAAAGTGATCATTTCTCTTCGACAGTTGCTGTATAGTAGCACCTTTCAAACAGAAATAATGACGAAGTGTAGCTTTGTCCAGTCCGTATCTTAGATGCTTAACGCAGCGACCCACCCACGCTAGCCACTCACGAACGCTGCCCCCAATGAAAGCGTCTACACATTTACGGGAGAAGGTTACACAGCAAGTACGTTTAACCGAAGAATAGGTGGATTCGTGACTGTATTATCCAAAAGAGTTACGGAAAAAGAATCAAATCAAAACGTTGGGAAGGGAAGTAGCACCAACCGCTTTCCCGCTCACCGCAAGTGCCGCAGCATGTGATGAACAAAGACCGCGGTAGTACCGATCTCAAGTTTTTTCGCCGTTTAGCGCAGCTACCCAACAAAATACGGCGACTCTTCGTTCAATAGGTCGCCATCACAATATCGCTATGGCTTTTCCCTGATGTAAACATTTGTCAAATTAACGACCAGTTCGTGTATTTTGCGGATAATTTGTATTGAAAAAAGGGCAAGTGATATTTACAAGTTAGGCCAGTCTTTGTAAACAAGCTTGAAATATTTTCAATAAGTTAAGGATTAGCATTCACGCGTTATTTTTTGTCAATTCTTGTCGAAACACTGCCACGGTGTCAAAACGCCTTTTGTCTTCAATAGTTTGGGGTGGAATATTCTCTATTTAACCTGTTCGCAGGGGAAGAGCCTAACAAGGAATTCAACCACTACAGCCAAAATAGCTCACTTCTACTAGAGTAACTTCGGCTATTTTCAGAATTGGTTCATAACATCCAAAGGGCTAGTTAAAGTGAAAAAATTCCGAAGCTGTTTACCTATTCCAAATACCACCAATCTGCTTGCACCACACGATTAGGTGCAAACAGTTACCGTAAACTGATAAGGAACACATGACACAAATATGCAAAACCCGACCTAGGGAAGGCTATTCAGGAGTCACTCATGTGTAACTGCGGTAACAAATGTTATAAACGATATTGCAAGCTTTATAAACCCGGAAATAAGTCCCTAGGCTATTAAAAACATCCTTGGGGGGTGGGAACAATTTGTCTCATTATCCGCAAAAGTCACGAGACAAAAAGACAAGGTTTGATTTCACAATCGAGTATTAGACTAGTTTTAAGAGAGGTGAAATTTGGCCCAGGCTCCACGACTACACTAAACAGGAAGTACTGTGCCAGCGCTGCAAGATTTTCACCTATCGAAAGTTTGAAAAGGGGCATACAATTCCTAACCTTAATACTCTACTCCTTTTTAAAAACTTTCTTTTACTTAAACCGGAAAAGGAGTTAAAATTAAAATCATGTAGGTGGACAACGGGATGCATGTCATTGGTTGATTGGAAACCAATAGCAGAGTGAGGAAATGTGCTCCACCAATCAAATTCCTGAGATTTAGTCAGTTACTTAATTCACTGACTTAGGTAACAAATAAGTAATGTAGTAACCAAATGCTCACTTCTTAAGAACCTTATAAATATATAAAAACCTTACCGTTTTTGAATGCTCTCAGAGTCTCTTTAAGACTAGTTACAAAGAACGCATCAATTCATAAGGATTGATATTATTGGTCGATGAGTAGCCAATATCAGATCGATTAGAGGTTAAGCACCAATGAGAACGGAGCGATCTGCATGACCATGAAGCTCAAATTTACAGATCGCCAATTTCTTGACATCAATGTAAAAAAGGCAAACAGTTATGGGGCTATGAAAAAGTTAAGAAATTCGAGGATCTAACTGCAGAGTAATAATCCTTTTGTACTAACTTGGGCTATATAATTCCTGTTCTCCAAAACAAGTAAAAAAATCTGCTTCCCTCACTTAAACTGTCTGTTCTAACAGGCGATAACATTGATAAAAGTGGTACTGAAAGGGAAGAAAAACAAGATGTTTAGGAATTCTATGGAAAAAAAAGGTACCTAGAATGCATGTTCACTTTCGAGGGCTTATCTTGTCATTTCATTTAAGTGACAGCACTGGAGATGACAAGTGAAAAGGAGTAAAAGTGAAATGCAATGGGCGCTCCATCTAACTGCTTACAATGTCAAAATAAACCGCGTTGTTGTGCAGATTCATTACCAAGTGCGGTTAGTACTGAGGCGCGAAAAACTAGATTTCAATGCGGCTAGCTGAAGTGAGTAGGGAAAAGAAAGTGAAAGAGATGATACAAGATGGGAGGGAGAACGGTTTGAAAGAGAGGGAAGAGGAAAGAAGGGCAGTACTATCCCCCAAAAGGGAGGGAATGATACACGCTGGTGCCCCCATCTACATCTAATTTCGTCGAAGAAGCTGCATCACACCTTTGCAAGGCGCA
>NW_020170508.1:64719-96742 GCF_000524195.1 Echinococcus granulosus
TGAGGAATGGATAGACAATGGGGAAATTCAAAAGAACAGATTTATTAACTTCTCTACAGCAACAACAACAACAACAAGGGGAAAACAAATGGTAATTAATCTCTATTTGTCTCATCATGTGAGATTTCTCGCGAGGATTTGCAACACGTCGGGTGGTATTATTCCCACCTTTTTCCCATTTGAAGAAAATCCGCCTCATACTGCCAGCTTTTTTCTTCTGTCTGTATAAATGAGCAGTAAAGGTGTTTATCCCACCTGGCGGTAAAATAAACCACTACTATTTTCCCAACTCTAAGTCCTGACAAACAAGTCACAAACGTTTAAGTGTAATTAAAGCAGTTGTATGTGCCGGTTAGCAAAGCCATGTAGACACTGCTTTATAGCCAGCACTATGGCTCACGTCCAAAGTGACTACTGGAAGTCTACCGGTCCTAGTGGAAGAAAACTTAATGCACTCAGTCTTGTCAAATGCATTTGACACATTAAGTGTACTATTTGGTTCGCTGTAGTGTCCACCACCGTGAGTTATCCAGAGTCCACCTTTACTGCAAGTAAACAGACCAAAATGATATTTGATTTAGTAGTCTGCTGCAATTTCGGTACCCATCTTGGCGACATGGTGGACTGTTCGTGACGTCGGTCCATCTGTGCACGTTTTTTGAGGCCGTACCCGAGTATTTAATTTATCCAAGTGAGTTGACGTTTGGATTGGGGTTCAGCCAAAGTGGAATAGCAGTTGACATGGCACTTTCATGAGCGTATTTCACTTACCTCTATTATATTGTGGCAAATTCTGCTTGGAGATGCCGGACTGCAACTTGGAAAGAATGCGCTCCACTTATATTGTGTTATTCGAAGTAGACCTCCACAATCGCATAGTTGGAACCACTCCGTTAAAAGCATATTAAGCAGGTCTTATCGTAGAGAATTAATCAGTATGACAATGTTGTATTTCTGAGGAGATGGTAGACGGAGAGATGGGTAAATGGATGAATGGATGCAGGATGTATACGAGATGGACGGAAAGATAAATGGACAGACAATAGATGGATGGCTGCAGGTTGGATAAATGGGTACAGGGGGGATGAATGCGGGATGGATGGATAAATGTATAGGGGATGCATGGATATGGGATGGATTGATGGATGAATATGAAATGGACGAAAGGAGGGGTGGACGGGTAAATACAAGATAGATGGATGGATGGATGGATACAGGATGGATACAGGATGGATTTAGGATGGATGGATGGATGGACGAGCGGGTCTTAGATGAATAAATGGTTAATAAATGGATTGGTCTTCGATAGAAAGGCAAACAAGTAGATAAAAGCCCTCCAATTAAATGAATCCTAGAAGGAATAATGGGGAATGATACGGTATGTAGGAATGAAAATCAAGTAGATGGACGGATGGATGGAGAAACGGGTGAAGACAAGTTCACTTAGAGCACAGAGTCGTCCAAAGCATTAATAAACTAAGCTATATTTGTTATCCCCCGTAAAGGTAATTTCTCAGCAGAATTTGGTACTTTGGCATCAAAAAAGTCCTCATGGTAGAATGCGTCAATGATTGTTGCATTTCAGTAGTATCTAACGGCCCCTTCTGCTGTTACGCGTTCTTTATAAATTTCTTACCTCCCAGGTCAACAAAGGAGTGAAAGTCTCTCAACATGCATTGAATGAGACTTCAACCCGCCCATTCAGTGGCCACCAGGCTGTCCAAACGTAGAGGACGTAAAAAGAGTGTACATTAGGCGATGGTATTCACTTGTCCGGCGATTACTAGTCCATCTGTCAGCTTCTTTAAATATTTAGTCTACTTGCCCCACCCTATCCATCAAGATTCTGTCTATTGCACTTTCTCGACCACACCCATCCATCCATCCTGGCTATGCACACCTTGAATTCATTATTTCACAGATGCTGTTCTGTGTCCATTTTCCGCCTCAGATTTATGTGCTGTCCACCCACTCTTCTGTCCTTCCTGGCCACTCCCTTGAATGCGGTGTAATTGTGCTTGGTCGAGGGTGCAAAACGTACCACCACCCTTCTTTGATGTAGCCCCTGAGATAGTCTTTTTCCTTTCTTCCCCTTCCTTTCTCCTAAAGACATTTCATTATTCTGTTTGGTATCATCTCCTCTCTACTCAATGTGGCCAGCTTTTTGAGACCTAGTTTTTCTTATCGAAAGAACAAAGGGCGGTGGAGAAAGTGTGCTGAGTACTAAGTACGCAGTACTAGGCAATCCACTTCACTTGTTGTTTGGAGATCGTAAAGGGTAAGATGAAGTGCCTACTACATTCCATTCTACCCCTCTTCACTTGTCATCTTCAATGCTGCCATTCAGTGGAATGGAGCGGAAAGACAGTGAAGCTTAAAAGTCAAGAGGAGTTCTTAATGCCTTTTGAAAAGGAAAGTAATGGAGCTAAGTGGTTTTAGATTTAATCAAGTCTCTCTTGCATCGTTCGTCACTAGAATCATCATCTTATCATCAACAGCACCTCATAAAGTGGAGAGAGAATGCTAGACTTGTTAGCTAGCCGTGAAATAAAAAATATTTGCAGTTTTTGGCGCGTCTTGTTGCAGTTTCTTGATGTGAGATGTCGAGACTCAGAAAGTGGCGGTTGAAACCGATAGGCGCAACTTTGAAAACTGATCTGCCTTACAAACTGCAGAAGGGCAATCTCACGGTCTCAGCATTTGGCGATGATGGAGCAGCGGAGCACATCACCCATCCCTCTTTGAGGGCTTCATCACGTCTCTGAGGCCTCTCCGCTCTTGACAATACGGAATGTTGCTAGTGGCATGAGTGATGGAACACTTCCACATCAACTGGAAAAGTCGAGGAAATTGCTAACAGGTGACAGGTACTAAAAGTTAAAGGCTACCAATTTAATGTCCTTCGCTTATTCCACTTTGGAATGTCTGTGAAGTAACTGACTTGTGGCAAGAAATGACGTTTTATTTCAGGATTTCCCCCTACAAATCACTTATTTCAAATTCCACACTACCTCAAACCAGGGAGGCTGTCTGTGCTCCGCCTGTGTTCCACAACTGGAGGGGAAGCAGGAATGACGAATGAGATGGCTCTACTCGATACACCATCAAACACCTCGAAGGTGTCCAAGAAGAAGTTGTCCCCTGCTCAGAACCAGGCAGAAATATGAAGACAGTGAAAAGGAAGTCCTATTCTTACATGACAACACAACACCAGATGTCTCATTTCATACAGCATTAAATTGTCCATAGGGGAAGGAGCAGAGGTACTACCCCATCCCCATCCTCCAATCCCTCTCAAAGATATTTCCCCAAGTACTGATGATCACTTTCCCTAGACTGTGACAATCTTATGGGAAACGGTGGAAAAGAACGTTTTATAGAGGCGGGATTGGTAGCAACCTCGTGGCTCGATGGGAAGGGATGGTAAAGGTACGCCAAACAAATAGTTCAACGCATGAAATTTGCCAAGTTGCAAATCTTCCCAACGGTCACTCCAAAAAGACCGCATAGATGTGTCTACTTATTTCATACTCCAATGAAAAGATTGGATCCAGCCTCATCAATCCCTGAGTACCCATTGAAGAATTATTTTAGGTGTTTAAATTTTTCATGTCCCGTGTATACTGTTGCCGCAAAAAGGTGCTTCAGATCTAAAAATGGGATTTCGGCATTGCTTCTTTTTCGTCCTTACAAATTCATGAAAGTAGAAAATGCTTCTTTCCATAGCCAGGTTAGCAGGTGACTCTGAAAAGTGCTTAAGGATTAAAGCAGGCACCCTTTCAAACTTTATTTCCACGCATACTGCAATGCAAGGGATCTGATTACATCCAGCCTCGTGGTTGGGCGGAAGTTGCTGAGGACCCAAGGTGAGGGCAAATGCTGATTTCTCCATAAAACTCGGATGATTTGTAACCTCCCCTGCCCCTCCGCCCCCCAACGCTACACAATATGGGATGCCTTCCTCTAGCCAATCTCCTCAATCCCAGGGCCTGAAGTGACGGGTCGAAGTGAGAGAGCAAGAGGCAGCGAGAATGTTCCAGTCAAAGTGTTCGATTTTAAATAACCAGTGGAATTCACACCAAGCATAGAGGGGGTACTCGCTGTGTGTACATCAGTCGGGAAAAATGATTAATTTCACCATAAAACTTCCGCCTTGGCAGTTTACGGTGCTACGAGGGGATGAAACAGTGGTGCGTAAAATTCTAAGTAGAAAAATACTAACTTTTAAGAGGGGGGGAGGCAAGAAAAAACTTTCAATGCCTCACTGCCCTCCAAATGAAATTGTAACGAACGCCTTCCCCTTTGGCCTACATTTTGACACCACTCATTGCAAAAGGATACACATCGCTGCGATGAAGTCGAGGGAGAGGCAATTTACTGTCGAATCATTAAAAAGAAGCTCTTTCATTCACTGGAAGTAAAACATTATTTTACCTTTTTAATTTCGCTAATGAATCCGAAATCGTGTTTAGGTCATAGGAGGGTATATTCGGTTCCCCTTTTTGCTGTCGTGAGGCGCCAAAGCACCGCTGATAAGTTTTCCCCTTCCCGATGGGACCCAATTCAAACCCTTAGAAAGCAAAAAAAAAACACTCCTCATGCATTAACGCCTAACTTTTGGGGAGCAAGGGGAACAAAGTGTACCCCTGGTAAGCATTTTAGTAGTCGATTGGCAAATACACCAGGTTTTTTGCCACCCTGTCAGTTGTGAATGCGAATCCTCTTCGAAGAAAAGGAACATAATTGTTTAAAAGTGACTTCCTCCCAGTCAAACGGCTGTTTGTTTTGCTTAAACAATTGTGATTGCTGCATGAACAAAAGGGAGCCTACACTAATTCGCCGGTCATAGCCACTCGGTGCAAGCATTTCCAGGTCACCGCACAACTTTCTAAAGTGCGAAAAGCAATTGCTTTTTCGCATGAAAGTTCTAACACCGGGAACTGGACTATGACAGCCTGTTTTGCCCCGGGAGGTAGGACAGGAAGAAGGCGGGAGGATGGATTCTCAAACCTGTTTATGCCTCTGGCTAGCTACGAGACAGCCAAAAAAAAACAGCAATCAAGTCTCCCACCAGTTGGAGCAAGGAAAAGGCTTATTCATCATAGCCGCATAAATTTATGTGGGAAGCTTTTAGCTCTACCAAGGTCTGTTGTCCCTTTTCTCGCCCCTATTTGTTTACATACTCACTCTAATGTGGTCCAGTGCGGCGATAGAATCTGCTATTCTCGCTCTTTTTATGGCCAAATTATGTTTTGAACGCTGAGAAAAAAGACTAAGGAAAGATTAATTTCGTTGATCAGCCTCATTTTTTCTCCTCTTTATGTCAACTCTCTCTCCCAATGGATGCTTTAATTACGAAAGCAGCCTTCATTTGTCCTCCATTAACAGCGATACCCGCTATTAATTCAAGTTAAACCGTTTTGAAAAGAACGAGAAAACAAATTTGGAAGACAAGAAAGACATTTGTCTTTTTGCATGTCGTAATCCCCCTCTCCATGTATCTACCTGAAAGTTTAGACGCGGTGCGATCTGTCTGTGGAACCAGTCTCTTCCCCCTCTCCCCTCCTCCGGCTACGCCCTCCGACGTTTTCCAATGCTCTACACCGGTGGAGGTGTCATTGAATATGTCCTCTAAATTCTACTTCTCTCTGAAAAAGGTTATTCTTTTAGCTAGTGACTTGGTGGATTGGATTGGTGCTGCTCAAAAAGTGCCGTGGAAAAAGACAGGAGTTTGCTATGCATGGCTGAACCTACAAAAGTACAGCTGAAGAACGCAAAAAGTTGCTACATAATCCGGAACTAAGAGGCGGAAAGCTGAAGACGAACCAAGTGGCCACCTGGTCAGCAACAGATTTTAGCGAAATGGGAGAAATGGACCCGCCAGATGAAGTTTTTCACCAGTAAGACCTTTCATGGAAGAGTGATTAGCTCACAAAACGCTATCGTTCCAGATTGACGGTGAAGGACGACACCAACGATCCCCCGCCCATTGCCTGATTTTTGAAGTAATTACTCCATAGAAGAGGCACCAAAATAAGCATGCGCGGGGGCGATAACGCACTATGACACGTTTTTTAACCTCCCATCAATCTGATTGGTGATTCACCTCCCCTCGCCCTGACATTTGCTGGCCTCTCGACCAATAAGATGACCCAGGAAATAAGTAAATTAATAAGGCTATACTTCCTGAAATTCCTGCAGCACTGAAAGAATACCTCCTTGCGTGCCCGTCTCAAGGAAAGCGCCCCAATCGAGCTTTTTCCCCAGAATCAGAGATTTCAACGAAACTTCATGTCTTCATTTTTTTAAAAAGAGGGAAAGACTTATCGACAAGGCTCGCGGGGTTCGGGTTTACCACAAGAGGGGAAAAAAACTCAAAGTAAAGTATTTACCATGACTAATTTTCCTTTATTTGTTAATAGAGCTAAAGGAATATGCTCCTACCTGTTTCTCAATTTTGCCCTATTTTTAAATTAAAACTTTAAATTAAACGACTTACCAGCCACTTTTTTTTAAAATCAGATACAACAAGACCCGCAACTATTCATCACAAGTACAAAATGGTTGCTTTCTGAATCTGATTAGGGTGCCGGCGCCGAACGCATGAATCGCCAAGATGTGATTGGTTGGTCACTCCCGGATGTCGTTACAGTGCTGTACCCTGTCTCGTGAATAATCAGGAAAATCTTTTATCCCCTCACTATCCCCAAAAAATAGACCTCAAAAAGCGACGTCCCTTTACATTTGTGTCGAAATCAAAGGCCTGAAAGCTGATTCATTAAAGCAATGATCCTGCCCTATCTAACTTTTCCGGATGGACATGCTGTTACCTTCAAAAGTATTTTGCAATGTTAGATCTCAAATCCTTTGTTGTCAAGACTGCAAAGTCTTTATAAAGTACAGAATTTAAAAGCAAAGCAGCCAAGGAAAGCCCCTTTAATTAACCTTTCAACAGATGCCCAAACGCAAATAACTACAGGCTAAAGTCCCCTAGCAGAATGGGTTAGAACCGGTTGTTGTTTATTTAATGTCAAACTACATCTTACCAGTGAGGGGGCGGAGTAATCAAATAACTTCAATTTATGAACGGGTGAGACAATTGTAAGTGCAGTGGGTGTATTTTATTTACGAGTAAATACAAATTGTTTACTTATTAGCTCCATCGGGGAACCGCCTTAAAGTAAATTCCACGTGTCAGAGATTGCGAGAAAATGCGCAGAATTGCAATTGTTTCGGTGATGCGCATCAATGTCAGAGATCCGTGCAGATCCCTGCAATCTCATTGGTGCATAGACCCCAATCGATTTTACGCTGGTTATCCATCAACCAATGAGATCGACCCTACCACTAATTGACAAATTATTTGCACTAATTTCCTAGAATTTTTGAAACCGTCGAGAATGCAGTAGGGTTAACTTTCTCAAAATTTATGTAGGAAGGTCATCTCGTACACTGAAAGCCGAAAAAAGCACTTGTACAACCAATCTTGAGATTCAGTTAAAAAGACCCAAAAAATAACTGTAAAAACATTGAGCTTTTACTATACACAGTTCCATGGGAAGCGAAATTTTCATTTACGGAGAAATTTTTCTACCACATTTCGTCCAAATTTAGGATAAAAAAATCCAACCCGATTTCGGTTTCTTTTAGAAGTTCACTCAGAGGAGTGAATCTCTTCAGATGGCACACAAATGTGACACCTCTTCCTAGCAGTAAAAGATTACATTTTTGTACCTCCATTAGTCGTGCACCTCGTTTTGGCGTTACGGCGTCCCTCGACGTGGCATTTCACTGGTTAATTTGCTTACCCCCTCCCCCCCCCCCCATCTACGAATGACGAAGAGGCCTCGAAGTCGCACGACTCCATGACAGTAGACTAGGCGTGTTTTCCTCTACAAACTTCTTCATGTCTCAATTTTAATTATGGAGGTTAGAGACTTATCATGTGGGGAAAAAAAAGCACGCCTCTCCTATTTCATTCCTTCTCACGGTGTAGAGTTTCGTTTCAAACAGATTAATTTGGACGCAAGTGCACCAAATACTTCACTTGTCAAATGGAAGCATACGAATTCCTCCCTTGGTAAAAAACTTCTGGATAATTTACCGAAAATTAAAATAATTTTTCGGTCAAATAATTTTAAAACAGGTAACTCTCCACCGCCTCCTTTCTGATCGGTGATTGGTTAATTAATAGCATGAAAACAAACTAAAAAAAAAAACAGCTAAATCGACTTTAGGCCGAAAGTAATATTTTAATTCGGTAATTGGTGGAACATAAGGTAAAAATTTGCCACCTTGCAGTATAACCCTCCCCAAACGCAATTTAAAAAGGCACTGCCCACACTAAATGGGCGGCCGTACGGTTTTTTTCGCCTCGTTTACGGCTCTCCCAGGAATGATGATAATGTGGTGGAGGTAGTAAGTAACCGGGCTTGGAGACTCCCGTTTTACACTCCTACGTCCGTTGTTGAGCGAATCGGAGTTGAGGAAAGTGGGACTGGAGTCCATCTTTTGGACAAGATTCTATCGTGGATATATATTCACACAGGAAGTGCTGGATTATTTTATTTACTGAGTAAGGGATTGTAGTTTCATTTGAGAAGTTAATTAAAATAAAATGGAACTACATCTGACAGCGCTTTTCAATCATGCAGGGAGCAGGACAGGTGGGGGGAAGGCATGAGGCAAGGCATTCGGTCATGGCGGTCAGGCCCGGATACCACCTCGTGGGGTGACGAGGTCTCTTTTATGGCCAACATTTTTTCTTTCTCCTCTTTCTGGCATTATGCTGGGACGGCAGGGGGCATAAAACAATGGTGACTTCATAAGTTAGTTTATAAAGACTAAAAAAAATCTCTCGGCTCACGTCTCCCTCGTCAGGAGATTCATTCAAGGTCAAAGGCAAAAAGCACATTTTTTGTCCAGAAATCCAATCCTTTTTTGCAAGAAGGGGTGAGGCTACCCCTTCCAATTGACATTTTAAGTGATTTTAAAGGCAACTCCTACATTTCTGTCTTGTGAAAGAATCTGAGCATTGACATGCTCCGTGTGCTCAATTGTCACCCAAAGAAATGTCTGCATGTCAAATCCAAAAAAGCTTTTTTGTTTAGGAAAAGTGTTTTTTTCGCTTTGAAGAAAGAAAGGGTGTAAATCTTCGACCTCGTAGGGAAAAACAGAGGATGGGGGATTGAGAACACCCCGATTATTTAGGCACCCAACGGTGGGAGTTACATTTAATCATGCCAACCGAATGACGCCTCCCGCATTTTATTTTCTGAAAGAAGGAATCAGTAAAATCAAGTAGACGCAGCTTTTTTGAAAATGGAAGGAAAAATTAAAGCTATAATTCTAGAAGGAGGGGCGGATTTTGATCCAAGTGGATGATCCGAAGGAAACGGCGAAATCAGCACTGCCCTATTGACAGTGACAAGTGGTGTTACCTTTTTGCAATAACATCAAGAGAATTTCACGGTAGGTGGAAACAAAATAATTATCCCCACGTCAACAAATTGTGCCTTTCTAACTCATTTTATGAGCACATTCAATGTGGTTACCACTGCTTCGACATCTCGGAGTCTGTAACCAATGAGACTCCCACTACCAACTTATCGCATAAAGGGTGGGGGAAAGGTTCAACCACCAAGGAGATTTGCTAAACCACATCCTTTTGGCGTTTTAAAAAGCATGTTTCCAAGTCCTAGTCTAGTTTATGAGAGCTTTTGTAACACCCGGTAGTTTGACTGTACTATTTAGGCGAGAGCCGGTGAGTAAATGCAAACCTCATGGCGAATCGGACGCCATCGGTCCCCGCCCACGAGGAGAAAACGTACTCCGGACACGCATAAGCGTGATACCTCTGACCCTTTTATTATCACCACTCAATTAAACATATCCTTGACTAACCGGTCTGCTCGTTCCACGGGTATGAAGACTGAGGAGTGGGGGAGAACCACGGAATGGACGAAAAGGTTGCTCGTCTTCTAATAAGTTATTCGGGATAACAAGCAACTCCAATGCATTTCTTACGATTTGAAAATCTTTAAACTGCCTAATTAATCACTTTTGGGAACCGGTTTGTCTAAGGAAGGGGGAGAACACCAGTCCTTCCTCTCCAAACAAAAAAAAAACGAAAATAAACTTTCCTAGGAAGTAACTTAATTACCGGTTTACAGGTTAAATTAGCGCAGGTCACACGTTTGTCTTAGCATCGGGGGAAAAATGTGGGTTGGGATGAAAGTCTCCTGTTCCATGAGGCCGAAATCTCTCACTGCTAATAATGTCAGGGCATTTAAAACTTGACCACCACATCTGAAGGCGAGCACAAGGTCAAGGTCACACTCGAGGACCAACAAATTAGCCAACAAATACGGGATTTCAAGTGGGAAAACAGAAAATTACTGTTCTATGCGAAAAATATACGAGAGAGGTATTTCAGAGTTTCTTATTCCCTAATTCTTCCCTCAAACTCTCCTACTTTGATAGGGGGGGGAAAAAGAACACAAGAGTAGTGAAGTCCCCGCACCAATGATTTGGTACAAAGATACCTACATGAGTACATCGTATTTCTTTTTTATAACAAAATAAGGACAAATTGGAGTATGACTAGGTACGTATGCTTTTGCAGTAAAAGGTTCTCTTAGAAGAGACGGCAAACTCGTGGTGGACACGCAATTCGGACGTTAAGTCGCCTCGATTTTGGGTCGGTGTAAACAAACGCAATTACAATTTATGGGATGGGTCTAAAAATGTCCTCATTTAAGGTGGTCTTGAGTGGTGGATAGGCAGACTGGACGGACCTTGTAATTAAGAGGGCGAGGAAGGGGAAAAATCCCCGATTCAGCCATCGTTTGTAAAGCCCTACACTCGCCCAGCACCGGGTGTCCTAGTTTATGAAGCCGGAGACAAAAGGGCAAGACAGTGAAAATATTGCGCTTAGTGCACAAGACCTCATGGTGGTAAAAGATTTACAAGCCACCAAATAAACTTACAACTTTGAAAAGCCAAGATACCACTTGGATCTCCCGAGCCTGCGATCTGATTGGCCACTTTTTAATACAAAAATCCAGTGGTATGAAAGTGTTTTTCCCCTTTTTTTCCTTATTTTATCTTTTAAAAAGAAAGGTCTAAAATATACCACAAAGTTTTTAGATTTAAATTTCTTAGAGAAAAGAAAATGACCAATGAAATGAGCAGTGATAATTAAGTGGTGAATCGCTGCTTCGATGCACTGCGCCGAGCGCCTTGGTCTCGACAGGCTGTATCTTTGTTCTGCGGTACGGTCCTTGGACTAGGCGAGTAGTCTCTCAGCCCTTCTGCATGGTATTACTACGTCTGCGCCCTCACTACTCTGACTTATTACGACTTCGAGGGAGACACGGGACGCTACAATAATTTTTAACCACCTGTCAGGCAGACAAAAACACAGTAAAAGGATAAGTTTGCGTGGTGTTAGTTAAAAAGTACTTTTCTTGGAAAAATACGTAAGGAACACGAGCGCATAAGTCACTTGAGATCATTAAAGAAGCGCACCATCTATGAGACAATAGTCAGAACTGTGGAGGCATTGAGAGGACAAAAAGTGGATGGACAGTAATGAATTGGGAGGAAAGTTTAGCGCCAAATAACCTGTACAATCGTGGTGATGGCAGAACTTTTTTCATGTGCATGTTTACAGCACTTTCTTTATAAGTAGAGATAAGTTGAGTGGTTAATTGTGTGGGCAGTCGAGGAGGCAGAAAACAAGAACGATGAGCTTCAAAACTGGCACCTCATTTCATGTAACACAAGTCCGACCGTGTTTCTTAGCTGCTATTCAGCAGATTACACTCAGACGTTGACTGACTACTGGACTGAAGTCCTCAAAAAAGTACGAAATGAAGAGCGAAGTTCTCCCATTTAAGCTACTTTTTTGAACAAAGAAAAAATGCGAAGCATTCAATCAGCTAATTCTTGTGTGATCAAGCGCAAAGCGTTGAGACAGGCAAGAGGCCTTTCAGACAATGCATTTTAGATTTCCAGGTTTAGTGGGCTTTTTTAAAGATTTATCTTAAAGCCGATAAAATCGCCACCACGATCTTATTGTGTTCTTTTTTTAGCCACCTAGTGCCACGGATACAAAAAGCATTCAAAGTTGGTGATAACTGCACAAAAAAATAGTCTAAAAAAGGCAAAAGAGCGTTAAAGTTTGAAATTTTGTGAAATTTTTGTTGGAAATAAAAGCATTACTAAATGGAGAAAGTGAGTTACGCACCCAGTCCATGAGATAGAACAAAGCAAGAAACCAGGAACTGCATAATCGACTGCTAATTTTGTTTTATGGGCCGAATAGAGGGGAAATAGTTTCTTCTCTCCATATGCTTGCTCTGCAATAAAGTGCAAGTGGATTTTTCCGCACAATTATGCAGGTTTATTGCGTTGAGGTGGACAAAGCAGATGTCCAATTTTAAGTCAATATTTTGTGATAAAATGAAAGAAAAGAAAATGTTTAAGTGGTTTTAAAAAAATTCGGAGGATAAACAACTCATTTTACAGTAATTCTTTATCAAGAGGTCAAATGAAATATATTTTGAAATCCACAGAGTCAATTACTTGAGCAAAATGAAAAATCCACTAAAGTCAAATTTTCTCTGGTAAAATAAAATAAAAGTACACATAAAAACAAGCACGCGTATTTCAAAAAGGTAAAAATTGGTAATTCGGTTTACAAAGGATCACTTAGAAAAAGAGGACAATAGATCTCCAGCTTGATTTTCTTAAATACCTTAAATAAGCTATTTGTACTTCACAATACACTGTAACTTATTTAACTTCCAAGACTCGTAAAGCGTGTCAAGCGAAACTTTTAAACATGAAACCACAAGTTAAAGGGAACACACGAACCTGCAAAGTAGTAACACGGCTGATTCGTGACCACGGCAAACGAATGAGACAGAGGGACGAGTCGGGAGAAATTCGTGCGGCAACGGAGTCGGGTGAATACTTTACAGACTGCCGACCGAAGGTGCCCAAAAACTTGTGGATGTGAAGATCCACGATGCCGAACTGGGTTATGAGATTCCTTGCCAAGTGGACGATTGCCAAACCGTTGCGAGTGCACAAAATGGATTTGAAGTGAAGGTTTTGCACCGAGGATAGATGTGCCGGTATATGGTTATACTCAAAATGTTCTGCGAGTTTAGAATACTTGTTGTGCTTGTGAAAGGGGAAGGTTCCTCGGCGTTTACTCAGATTGACAATGTTTTGCTTGCTAAGACAGAAGGCGTTGGTGCACTCTGTAGGTTTGCTATATGGACATTTCATAGTACTGCTGCTGAAGTTATAAAAAGCTAAAGAGGTAAAACTTAAAATCTGTTTTACCGCTGTATTTCTTCCTCCAGGCCTCCAATGAACAACTTTGTACGAGTGTCCACGGTCGTCCAGTCACCCGAGAGAATGGATGTAAAAATTGATCCGTATGACGTTGTGAGTCAACAAGTTTGCTTTCCTCAACACCCATTTCAAATGTAACAAACAAGGCTTCGTAAAAACCACAACGTAAGGGTAATCATGAGGGCGCCCGCACCTTTGAATGGTGCGTAAATTACAAACTTATTAAGATAGAGCGACAAAACAAACAACGGAAAGACTCAAAAAGCACTTTACTCAAAACACAGCATTGCACCCCAAAAATCGTGGTTTTCTATTTATTTAGCTTTCAATCAGGTTCATTTAAAGTCATTTGGGCTCTTGACTAAAGTATACCTGGAGAATTTTGCAGAGAGTTAATAAAGCAAGCCCTCTGACACCAAAGTGCTCTAAAACAGGCAAACCTCCTTAACGTTTGGGTGTTACTCGCGTTTACACTTGTCTTTTCAATTTATGCTCTGTAGAAACTTACAGCATATTTAAAATATAAGACTTGCCTAACTCTATTAACACTGCACTTGGCAAAAAACCTAAAAACGCTTTTTCAATTGATATATATTTGTTAATCAACCCTTGGTTTTAATGAAAAGCTACCTTTTCCCGTCCATTGTAAATCACTGGGTTGCTGGCCTCCTAACCATGCTGGTAACCAAAAGCTTTTATTTGCCGAGTACATATATTTTTTTTCCCGAGTTGTATGTAATACGATAGTGGTTTGTCCCTAGGTTCTGGTGAGGCGCCACTTTTGTACTTTGAACTAGCCCCCTTGTGCCTCGCTGGGTGGGCTGGCCTTTTGGGCCATGCCACTAGCCCAGACACCTCCTCTGTGCTAAATATATGTATTCTCCCCAAGTATTGTGTCTTCTTTCGTCTTCAGGGAGTCTCGGGACGCTACAGTATGTCTTCTTTACCTCTAGAAAAGACTTAAAGCACTGCACAACATCTGTTGAAAACTCCTTTTATAGACTTTTGGGTTCATTTTTATTTCATTTCGCGAGACAATCTTAAAAGGACAATGTCGTGCCATGAATTAAATAAACCCGTCCCAACCGCACAAAGCAACCTTAGCAGCTCCCAGTGGTTAATAGCCGTGAGTGTCATTTTAAAGGTTCTGAATTTACCAACCATACACAAATTATTCGATGTCCCGCTTACGCTAGAAATGACTTACTCAATAGCTAATTTCTTCTCGCTTATAATGTGAACGTTCTCCTACGGAAGAACAAGTGCTTTAACATGTTGATAAAAGCTTTTTGACGACTTATGCTCCAAGAAATCTTTCGGTAGAAGTTGTGGTTTTCTAAAGCAGTTTCAAAATAATAATTTTGATTCAATAAAACAGAGCGCCGCTTTGAGTGTCTCACGTATCTTAAACTCAAAAATGGGCATCTGTTTAACTTGTTAAGTATGTGATGCATAGGGCGAATATCGGATTAGACACCTCTAGCTCTAAAGCATAAGTAAACTCTGCCATATTGGGCACTTGCCCTTCAGAGTATCACCCGTTTGGTTAGTGCGTTCTTAAAGGACTGTTAGTCATCTATTGGTATCGTTTAAAATCAGGTGGCTTTTGCTTGGATTTTTGTATCAAGATACCAAAATACTTTTAAGATGTAAATGACTTTATGCTATAGTTACATCATTGTGCTGACTTAGATGTTTCGATTGTGCTTTTTCTAAATAGGCCCATAACGTCAAAATTTAGCACAAACTTGTTTTTAGAAAAAGGTAGTCCTAATAACCTTCTGAAACGCTTCTTCTTTATTTGTGCTTTTTTTGCATCCACCAATAATTTGCACTAAATTACGAACACTTGGTGGAGAGCCACTTTAGCCTGCTTTTTCGTACTCGCTGCCATTCTGACCTTGCTGCAAAAATGAGTATTGGTGCAATTCCAACTGCAATGATCCCTCCAGCTGCTCCTGGTGTACCTGGACATACTGCTGGTATGGCATCAACAGCACCCATTCTGCCTCCAAATCACACCATTTATATTAATAATCTTAAT
This sequence comes from Echinococcus granulosus, assembly GCF_000524195.1. Taxonomy (NCBI): domain Eukaryota; kingdom Metazoa; phylum Platyhelminthes; class Cestoda; order Cyclophyllidea; family Taeniidae; genus Echinococcus; species Echinococcus granulosus. The sequence continues at coordinate 80,132 of NW_020170508.1, forward strand.
GAAAAGATTAAAACTGACGAGTTGAAGAAATCCCTTTATGCGGTTTTCGTTCAGTTTGGACAGATCCTCGACATCATTACGGGTAAGCTGGCTTTAGAACATGAAGCCTCTGTGGTTTTTTGGGGGTTCACCTAGTGTTTTCTCTTCTAGGTAAGTCTGTAAAGATGCGAGGTCAGGCGTTTGTTGTCTTCTCCGAAATTAGTTCCGCTCGTAGCGCTCTCGAGGCAATGCGTGGTTTTCCACTCTATGAGAAGCCTATGTGCATAAATTTTGCTCGCACTACCTCCGATATCATCGCCAAACGCGAAGGGACTTACGTTGAACGTCCTAAGCGTCAGCCGCCGCCGCCACCACTTCCACAACCGACGCAGCAACAAAATTCTACAATCGATGCAGCTGCGCTGATCGGCGGTGGCAGTGCACGTGCTATCCGCCGTCGGCAGCAACGTCTCGCCGCTGCTCAGGCCGCTGCTTTGGCAGCAGAAAACGGTGGTTCAGCAGCCGGGGGACCTTCTCCATCACCGCAGTCGTTGTCAACTTCTGCATCGCAGTCTCATCCACCGCCCATAAACCCGGCCACCATTCCCGACCAGCCGCCAAACAAAATCCTCTTCCTCACTAATCTTCCAGAGGATGCCAATGAAGCCATGTTGGGCATGCTTTTCGCGCCGTTTGTCGGTTTCCGGGAAATCAGAATGGTCCCTTCTCGTCACGACATCGCCTTTGTAGAGTTCTCCAGTGAAACGGAAGCCGCCACGGCTAAACATGGTCTTCAGGGCTTTAACATTCGCCCCGGTCATCCGCTGCGAATCACTTTTGCAAAGAAGTGACTGTCGTTTAATCTGTGCTCCCGTTTTATTATTAATAAAGCGTTCTCCCTTTAACTGTCTCTCTCGTATTATATTCTCTTTTGAGAGCTGTGTTTTACCTTACGGACCATGGTTGTTGTTACAATTTTTAAGGTGATGGATATCCGCCCAAATCACACTCTTTACGTGAACAACCTGAACGATAAGATGAAGAAAGCGGACTTGAAGAGGGCTCTTTACTACCTCTTCTCGCCTTACGGACGCGTTCTGGAGATAATTGCAATGAAGACGCCTAAAATGCGAGGACAGGCTTTCATCATCTTCCAGGCTATCACCTCGGCTACTACGGCGTTAAGGGTGCTACAAGGATTCCAACTCTTTGACAAGGTGATTTGTCTCCCTCCCGATGGAGCTTTTTTAAATCGGGCTGATCTGTGGGCGTTCTTATCACTTTTTTTTTATTTTTAAAACGATTGGTGAGGACCGTTTTTCGATGCGGTGATAAGCTGGCTTGAAGAATTTTAAAAACGGTTTCCACCGTGTACGTTCTTTGGAGTTTTTACTTTCCATCTTCCCTGTTATGTTTTGCTCGATGTCAAGGGTGTCTTTATTGAGCTATTTTAGTGCGTTACTGTTCCGATTTTCATTTAAATAGCGAATAAGTTCAAAGAGCCGGAGGCGAACTCACATTTGAGTAGTTACAGCTATGTGTTGTCCAGCGATTGAGGCAACAATTATATCGGTAAATTTGATGTCATCCCGGCACCTTTTTAAAATATCTCTTCGTGTTAGTCTATTATCCCACTGCAAAGATTCCCCATTTTTAATTGATGCTTGATTCTTCCATTATTCACTTGCTCTTAATCTCGCTCGGCTTCTTAACTCTGCTTCTCCTCGACGCTCAACGGCGATTCCATTATATGAAAATCAACTCAGTTCAGATTTGCTAAACCTCATGCCATCAAAGGGTTTGAAATGAATCTTTAAGTACACAGTGCTATATTTTGAAAAGAAGTAAATTCTATTAGTTCTTGATTCACTTTATCCTTAGTTATCTATCCTAAAATCTCATTCATCTTACCCCCTCCACATAGCCCATGCGGATCCAGTACGCGCGGAAGAACTCGACGCAAATCGAGGTGTTGCAGGGTGTGAATGCGGAGACCCAGAAGAAGAAGGAGGAGGAGCGGGAGAAACGGCGCAGAAGGAAGTTGGCTCAACGACAGGCCGCTGCTGCTGCCGCCGCTGCAGCTGGTGCTGCTGGTGCCGTCGTCAACGGGCAAGTTGGGGTAAGCCATCCACTCATTCAAAACTCAATCAACAGTTTGCTGATGCTCTTTTTTCAAGCCGGAATTTCATGCGATCTTACTTTGGTATGCGTTTTGGTTTCCATTCACCGAACTGATGAAATCTTTGGTATCTTGTTTCGTGAGGTGGCATTTTCAAAAGTCGCTGTTTTTGTTTAATGACACAGATATTCTTGGAGACCTGTAATTGAACCCAAGGTAACTTTAAAATCTTCAAGCTTCATTGGATGCGAATAGTGTTCTCTCAAATGTCATGCATTGTGAATAAAGAATAAGATACAAAATCATCTCTATTGTATGGTTAGGGATCGGTTATGGTGTTGTAAAGAGGCCGTGCCAATTTCGCAGATACAGGGTGCCTTGGGCGTCCTGGTTGGCTTCGTTCAGGACCTCTATAAATGGATGCTAAAAGGGTTATAGTGGAGGAAGTTTCAGAGAGACTGGCTATTTTGTGTCTGCTCAAGTCCTGCTTCTTGGCGGCCTATTCTTCAGTAGTGTGCCGACAGCTGAGGATTGAGGGATGTGCCAACCATCTGCAGCAAGTAGTCGCACAGATGCTGAAATTGGATTTCAAAACGGCAATAAATCCTACCATTATTGGTTCTAAATCTGCACGCTTTGTTTTCCACAAAATTAAGCGATCCCGCCTACTCTGGTGTTAGGGTGTTGTCTTTAGAATGTCCTACCTACAGATCACCTAGTAGCCGGTGTATTTCCCTTTCAGGCTGATGGTGAAATCGACACCGAGCCACCGAATCGTGTGCTCTTTGTCAGCAACCTACCCGAGGAGACTACTGACGCAATGCTGACGATGCTCTTCAACCAATTCAGCGGTTTCAAGGAGGCTCGTCGAGCCGTGGGTGGAATCGGTTTTGTAGAGTACGAGACGGAGGCCCAGGCGACGGCCGCGAAGGTGACCTACCACGGCTTCAAACTGACGCGTACCCATGCCATCAGCGTCACCTATGCCAAGCACTGACGTTGGTCCACCATTGAGTTGTAATAACTTTGCCTTTATGTACAGTCCTGTGTATGAATTCTTATGCCATAAAGGGCCCTCTTTCCTACTCTTAGAATGTGTGTCTAAGGACAATTTAAATGGATGAATTTTAGTTCTTGCATCTAGCTCTAAATTGGCTGGTGAAATTCCTTTTTCCGGTGCTTGTTTCAAGGTTTTCTAAATGGTGGAATTTGATTGGTGGATCATTGGAAAGCTCAACATTTCATCTGACGTATTTGTATCCTCAATTTGTCGCGAGCACGTTGATGTCTTTTTTTTGTCCGCCATGACGGAGGCATTGTTGAATTGGGTAAGAGTTTTTGTTTTCTATCTCGACTTTTCGACTCAAATCAGTGTTTGGTATTTGAGAGTGCTGATTTGAGCGACCTTGTCATCTATGGCTTGGGTGAGCATTAGTTCCTGCTACGAGAATTTAGTGTGGGAACCGTGGGTGCTCAAGTCGACCTGAGGCGTTTGGTTTTTGCTACCAAAAGTGTGTCAAGCTGCAATTTCCAATCGCCATCAAGTATATTGTGGGTAACTGCCGTTCGGCCTGGATCCTGTTAATCGAGATTGCAGGAGTTCGTGTCATTAGGTGTCAAAGCGACAGCGAAGATATCAAATTCCAACTCGGTGGCAGCCAGCTTAGTTGTGCGGCGTTTGAATGGCATAAGCTTTTCAAGAACGGCCTTCAGCGACGACCACGATCTTGATGTTTTCTTGCCTACCCATGGAGTCCCTGATTAGCACAAACCTCCTGCGAACCGTGGATTGGATGTCATGTCGCTCTTGTCCGATGGCTAGGGGTTGATCCAAGAGCCCCTTCTGATCACAATGTAGCTGGCAGGGAATCTAAAATCGCTGACATGTTTCTATGCCTTTCCTGGAAAGTGTCTTCGGAGCTTTTGCATGGAGCATATTTCCTTACGTTCCTGGTTTTCTCAGCTGATGAAGGTGACGACAGATTGCTGCCCTTGACATGGCAGTGTCGACTTACATTAATGATTGGAGGCAATTCTTCATTTTCATCAGGCGTGAAGAGGTCTTCTTGAAAGTGAGGCATCCATCTTGAGGTGATTCGTCACCATCTCCGAGTGGTGCGCTCTACTACCTCCACATCACCAGTTTTGATTTGGTTTTAGCAGGGCCATGTGTCTCAATCGTTCATTCATTTGTTCTTGACTCATTTTCGATCCATGTATTTACACAGCCATCCACCCTGTATCCATGCCTCCTCCAGTCGGTACCCATCCCATATCTCTTTTTCCATTCCACATCCATCCTTCCATTGAAATAGATGTGGAGCCGTGGTGAGGGGGTAACTCGTTCGTTTATTCATGATTCATTCGTTCTATGAGTTATTTCGGATTCATTTCTTTGTTCATTTTTTCACTCGTCTTCATTCCTTCATTAATTTTTCATAACTTCTCAATGTCTGCAACGAGTCCACGAATTGACTGGCCAATTTTTGCCCCGAACTTTGCCTTCCAAACTGACAAATTTACGGGGGAACTTTTAGGTATGTTTCCCTTTCCTGTGTTGTTGTGATTGACTCCGTTTCTCGTGTCACTTTACGATGACAGGTAAACTAGGCGGATAATCCACGCCAGTCGCATTTTACAAGCATTTTTTTCGTAAATTTTAGTATAAGGGAAGAAAAGCCAAATTTAGTCACCGTTGTCATTTTTAGTGACATGCGAGTCGATTGTTGTCGTGTAATGGGCGGTCACATCCTATCGCACCGCAAACAGATTCGGCATTGTAAAACCAAGAAAGGCACTCCTTACTTTTTGTGGAACAGCTAAGCCCGTCAGTTCATTGTTGGTGACAGAGTTGAATAGTGGATCATTTGGGCCTTGGGGGTGGGGGAGGGGGGCAGTTGATCCTCCCGCTCCCCGAGCCCATTTAAGTAGTAAGGGTTCCACAGCCTAAAGCAACTTTTTATTTGTGTACTTCTCTTTCCTTTATTTAATAGAAATTAGGTTTTCATGCCGCTTGGTTATTTTTTCCCTGCAACGAGTTGTCAAAGGAGGGTATTTTAGCAACACCCCTTTGTGGGTTGCCTTCTATAACATTGAAATTGGTTTTGTTTTTTTTTCTTTTAACGACGAACTGTCGTTTAACCCGTCTAACCTCATCCTCTGGTAGCTGTCAATTTGACCACCAAGTGATCAAACACCCACTTGGCGATTGCATTTTGGGACGATCTCTTCTTCTCCTCCGAGGTCATGACTCCAAGTACGTGGTGCTCGAATCCTCTTTGAAGGTGACAGACGATGGATGGGAGAGCGAGAGACTCCATGTGGTTGTGCGTACCTACATTCGATTGAATACAACTGACAGTCCTGACATGCATGACGTGTGGATTGTGACAGGAGTAGCTGAAAGCACACGTAATTGCGCTGACACAACAACTTACTTACCTTGTCTGTCTGTAATACCAATGCCAAAAATTGGAGTTTCCAGGTTTGTGAAGTCGCATCGGACTTCCATTGGACGAAGGCTTCAGCAGGGATATCTCCATTGACCGAGGTGCAACGTGAGCGTGCAAGCGGACCGAGTCCGAGTCCCTTTATCGTCTGACTGACCTTGGCCCCCGGGGTGAATAGTGTCACGAGACACTAAGGTGCCTCTATGAAGCAAGCAAGGAATCAGGAGGGCGTGAGTAAGAGCACAATCATTTCTAATGTTTGGAGAGTGGCAATCAGTGGAAATTGCTGGAGACTCGAGCAGGGAACCATAGCAAGAAGCAACTTCAGTGGAGGAAATACGCTTTCCGATTCATCAAACCTTTCAATTCGCATTTCAAATGCGCAGAATAACAATCTGTCAAACACACGACTGAGGAATTGATGGTGACTTTTGCGACTAAATTACTACACATTGGCGTATGAAGAGCATCCAGCTTGAATAATGGCAAATGGAATGACGAAATATCCTTGAATGGCCAGAAATTGAAGGAAGGACACTTGCAGGGGTCGTTTAATTAAAACCGGAACTCTGGGTACTTTACAAGTCTGACAGCTGCAGTCTTTATTCGTCGGTTTGGTACGCTATCATCTGGAAAACCTAGAACACACACGGATTTCCCATCATCTCTGAATTAGTCTTATTCTGCAATAGTTTGCTTCATTTACTCTCCCTCGGCAACCACCACGTGCTAACGTCCCGATGGCAGGAAGACTCGTGAACTCCTCTATCCAGGACAAGTTGCACGTAGGTGAACGGTGTAGGAGGAGGAGGCGGAAGAAGGGCAGGTTACTTCTTGAATGTTTCCAGAAATGATTGCTGTGCTGTCGACTTGAAAGTCGATACACCCAGACTTACAGCAGGTGGACGTGTGGCCGATTACTTCCATCCGTTAACAATATTACACTGCCCTACCGTACAGCCGAGCGTGCTACCCCCGCACCATTTCATGTCCTGCTGTGCTGTGCCTTGTTGCATTTATAGACAGTCTGGTGCCTCATGTCTGGATTGGAGGAGATTGGATTGAACTAGATTGCACTGCACCACACTGAAATGAGACGGAGTGGTGCGGAGTGATGCAAGGTGAAGTTACATAGGGTGTGGTGGCTTCTGCAACTCGCAATGGGGCACTTGGGCGGACCACCTGCCACCGTTTTGGGCAGGTGCCTGAATACGAAGCCCCTGTTTAGTTTGAACGTCCTTTTGTTAACATCCACTATCAAATGTGGAGGGATTAATTATTTGACGTGAGGAATGTGCTGTGGAAGAACTGGCTTTATGTCAATTTAGTTTTTTTGCCACCCATTCGGTCGTCTCGAATCCCATTTAGCCAATCCGCCATTACCCGCACAATGCAGGCTGATAATGTAGGTTGCGTTTCAGAAAAGATTACACAAACACTTTCTTAGTAAACCAATGTAGTTTAATTGTGCTATTTTTTTCTCCAGTTTATCCGTGTTTCAATCGTGGGATGCTTGGCCCTCATGGCTGTTACGATGCCAGGAATTGGTATTGCTCATATGGATTCACCTCAGCAGCAGTGTAATGTCACAAAAAGCTGCACTTTTCACTCATTCCCTTACTCACTAGAAGACCTTGTCACGATTCAAGGCCGTGTATCTTTCACCATCGCACTTCATGCCCCACTTTCCCGACTGCTCGTAGCTTTTCTCAATACGGTAACACTTTTTACGTTGGTCACTGTTTTTGTGGAAGCGTTGATATGGCTGCGACTTGCTGATACTTATCTTTCCTGTTTTCCATTGTTTTGACAGAAAAATTGGCGGTTCTGATCCCATAATGCCCGTTTTTGCTCGGGGACTTGCAAGTGGCTGTCTACTGATCTGTTTATAAGTAGCATGAGGCGGCACTGTGTCACTGGCTATATAAGACCACGCTATCAGAAATGGTTTCCCAAAAGTAGCTTTCTTCTACATTGACGGAAGAGTCGTGGGGTTTTCAGCATAGAAATGATAGGAGCAAGGCTCAGCAACGTGTTAGCCGAAATGAAAATATTCACCTAATCAAGTATCTCTCCGATATTTTATTTTAGCTTTCGTAAATTTCTCTTGCTATGAGTTAGGTTGTCTGCACTAAAATTCACTTTATTTTAGACCATTTAATGCTTATATAATGCTGGTCTCTGTTTTCATCTTTCCATTGATGAACTGACCTTTTTTTCAGTGTGGCAAATCCCTCTTTGTGCAAAAGCACTTTTGAAAGTCTTTAGAGGCATAAACTGCTACACACAACACAAGTGACGTAAGTTGAACTGGTTTCATTATATCTCTTTCAGTCAAGCGTTAAAAAGTAATCGGTAAGTGAGGCTGAGCGCAGTACCATTGATGTGGGCCACACTAACCTTGAGAAGTAGCGTGACCCAACGGCGTGTATCGCAACCTCCCCTACTGCTGTAATTGTGTCTTCAAATGGTTTAAAAGCTTTTAAATAACTGCCAAAATGTTAGTTTGATCATTTGAAAATACATACTTAGACCAATCACTGATTGACTCTTTTGCCGTCAAGTTTATTTCTACCTACCTTGTTTGTAGTTCAAGTCAAGCTGTACTTTAATGACTTGCATATAAGAGAAGAATTTCCGTTGTGTTTAGTAGATTTATTATGTTTCATAATGCAACAGGCCTATCAAATAAAAATAAGTTGGATTACACAACAAAATCTTAGCAGACGTGAATGCACAAACTAGCTTCGGTCACTTTCTCCCGCTCTCTCGCTCTGTGTCTGTATCTGTCTTATGTTTTCGTTGTGCATTTAAATCCAAACTTAAAAATGACTGCAGCATTACAAAGCACTCATCCGCTTGCAAGTAAATAGTGATTAAGTCAATTTGTTCATTAGTGAGAAGTAGATTACTTGGAAGTGTCGGAATGACTCAGGAGGATAAATTCTTTTACTCATCCAGTGCTCATAATGCATTTAAGGTATCGAATACACTTCTTTTTGTCTTTTACTATATCTTTCCTTGTTGACTGAATACCAAAGTGATTGAAGGTGTTTGAAATAATCAATCTAAAGGTTGTATCAACAGAATAAAAGTGCGGGAGCAGTGAAAACGTTGTCGAGGCCTTAAAAAGTGACAAAGAGAAGAAGATATTATTTGCATCCTTTTTAAATTTTTTAGTTAAATGTCTTGGTAAATTTTTGTTTATTGTTGGAAGGAGTTCACTCTTTCCCCGACTAAAATTGTCTTTAGAAATTTGATTTTTTGCCAAGACATCACTGAATCACTTTTTACGAAGGTTGGGAATGTATTGTTTTGGTTTATTTTTGTGTTGGCTGCTTAATTGTAGGGGATTTTTGGCCCACCCTAAGGATGAGGCACTTCGGCGACATTTACATCCTTTTAGTATTTCCCTATGTTCAAATTTACTGGCTCTTTCGCACTGATGTGGCTTATTACAGCTATTAAGGTGGCTCAAGATGCTATTACGTAAAAAACTGTGGAGCACAGGTCAACTTTGAATGTGTTCTATGATATCCAAATACTGTAACATTTCCATCAACATGATCACTGCCGAGCAAAGTGTAAATGTTTTAGTGGATCATCGTGAATAACATGCAAGTTAGACCCCGATTTTAACGTTTTTACAAGTCTTTGTTGCAGCATTTGCAGAGTGAATGCTGCTTTTAGTCGCACCAATGCCTGGAAAATCCAGGTACAATCAGTTTTCCCACTATGCTTGAGTCACCCTCCTCTATGACATCCCGCTTCACTTCGCCTCCCAGGAATATTCTTAATCTGCTCTGCTTAACCTTATCACTGTACAACGAGTTTCACATTGGTTGAGATTCTGGCAGGAGGAGTTGACCTACCAAATGTTTACAGGCATGACTGCTGTCCTATCGCAGCATAAATCGAAATATCCAGACTTGTAACAAATGGATGTGTAATTGCCTGTCCTAGTCATGACAATTATATGCCTGTCTTACTTTTGAGCGACTGTGCGGCCTACCATTCCATCGTCGTACACTATCGCAGCGTACCCTATCGTATTGTGGTGAATCGGTTCAGCCATGCCGTGGCATGCTGCATTTAAAGTCTGTTGTGGATGAGTTATTTAGGTGACATTTTACACCTTTATTCTCGCTAATAGGAAAGGCAGTGAATCAGTGCAGCTTGCACATACTCGTTACCACTGATGGTTGTCATCTGAATCAAAGGTGTCGGATGACTGGTGTCTGGAGTGAGTTGAAATGGACTGCACTACGCAGTGTAAAATTAAGTGGAGTTTTAAGCAACTTGAAGTGAAGAGTGGTAGGGTGCAGTGGCCTACCACTGTGCCTCCCACCCCCTCGGACAGATGGTGATTGTTAAGTTCCGGATTCTTTTAAACGCCAATCCTTTGAATTTCGGCTATCATTAGTGAAGGGATTATTTATTCTACAGGTGATGGGGTCGTTTTAAATCCTCTTTAACCCATTTGGATCTCGCTTTACCACCACACTGCACATCACCTGCTCTCCCTCTACCTACTCACTCACCCGTGAGAGTTTTTTTCTCTAGAATGTGTAGGAGATATAGCCTCGTTCTTTTCTACATCCTTGATTGTTTTTTTGTCTTCCCCTAGACAATTAAAACCCCTTATAGTCACCAGACAGTTGCGAGCGGAACAAAAACTACATTCGGAATGAAAAATGTGGTTGATTTGAGACCGAGATTTGCTCCTAGTCCATTTCTCTCGGGCAGTGACTCATGTCAGCTCTCTGTCTCATCGTTTCCATCGTCTTCTCTTCCAGCGACTCTCAATGGAATTTGATGGTGTCTGTGTGACTTCAAGCCCCTTGACATCGAACTGATCGAGTGTGAAGACGACACTGACGCCAAACTCAATCAAATTAGGTCCTAGGCATGATTTGTTCCAGGCTATCACGAGTAACCAGCATGATCCCACCTGTCAAAGAGGTTGGTGACACGTGTGCCGTTTGGCAGGTCTATTCTAGCTCTCATTTCACTACTCTCCCATTTAATTGTCTTTTCTAAAAAGTTTTGTGTAAAAAAAGTAAAATGGTGTAGTTGTTTTGTCCACTTCAGATTTATAAACGGACGTCTGGCTTTTGATTCTTCTAGTATTTAAGCTCCTCATTCCCAAAGTAGTTATTTCTCATGACTCAACTCGGGTCCGATTGCAGTGTATGATGGTTGTAGACGCTCTTTAATAATAAATTCTTGTGGATAATGAATCAAGTCAGCGTTTATTTTATTTTTGAGGAGGAAATTTACCGGATTTGGATGAACTTGAGTCCAAAGAGGCAAACCTATTTTGATAGAACTTATTTGTAATGCTCTCTACACTGATGAAGAGATTTAAAATGAGACATGAAGATGCGTGTTTAAGGTTGCATCTCACCAACACCATAGCGTCTTCCCTCTGCCCATAGCGCCCCGCTCCGTAGGTTAGTTTAGCGCAGGCTGATCTAATACAAATACGGGTCCAAAGAGGATGTCCACCCTCCAAGGACAAGATCAGCCCTTTGTCAAACCAAACATTTCAATGAGAAATAAGATGCTACTTTCTGTTTATCTCTACGTGTGCGCCTGATTGCGCGGGTACTTAAGATTCCGCAGGCCACACTTCCACTCTGCGGTGCGGTCTTCGGGGCATTCCAGTAGTCCCGCAGCCCGCCTTCACACTTCGCCTTAAGAGCTGGTTCCAAATTCACTTTTGATTATTCGAGCCTAAAAACTTCTTTTTACCCTGACGTGCAATCTTTGAATCCAGACAGATAAGTCGCAGCCAGCAAAACATAAAAACGGTGGAAAATTGAAATCCCAGTTTGTTTTTTTATGCAGAATATTCAGGCAGACGTCGGTTTTTTCCTATGGAGAAAAAAATTACTGTCAGATGATTGAAGGAGAACATTGTGACAGTGCTTTGTGCACCTCATCACCAGTGGAGGAGCAATCACAGAGCATAGAAAAATAGGCAGAAAATTTACATGAGAAGTCTGAAAGTATCTCTCATTAAAACACCTCAGTGAAAGCGAGTTTTAACAGCTTAAAATTAGCATTTTTTTATGGCGGAGGGGAGGACTTTGATTAATTCACCTTGCAATAGTGTGTTGTTGAATTTCCTTCTTTTTAATTAACGGCTTTCAAACTTCCGTGGTATTCATTCGTTAATAAACATCTCTCCTCGTACTGTTTGACAAGCCTATGAGCTAGCAACTTGTTTAACCTTGACGCCTTTTTGGGTGGCGCTTAACACCATTTCCGAAACCTGGAGGGGGCGTTCTGTCTGCTTCGAACCTTAATTGAAATCCGAATCCTTACATATATGTTCGCACTTATCAATCTAACTTACATCTTTTGTTGTTATCGTGGTTTAGTGAAAAGCGAGGCGTTTGAGGGGGCGGAGGAAGATCCTAACGCCCATACCTTCTCATTCACTAGATGATGCAATAAACCTGAACGCGTCATGAGACAACCCAAACACTGTTTTGCGTTTGAATCTATGTTAACATCTCCCTAATTGAGAAGAATTTCGAATTGTGGTGCTTTGTTAATACAGTCTCCAATGTACCTGTCTCCAGCCCACTTGCCTCCTCAAAATAAGCGCTTTTTAAAATCGTCTCTAGTTGGTTTATATGTGAGGTTGGTAGCGATATAGGTAACTAAAAAAAAAGATCCAGAAAAGCCTCTTTTATTGAGTTGAAGCTAATGTTTTAGTGGCTGGCAGTTATTTGGAGGTAAAAGTAATGAACGAATAAAGGTACCGAAGCAGTAGTGCAGGAGGTCTGGTGATTCTCTCTTCCGCCTCAGCCTTCATACCCCTTGGCACAAGCAGACAGATTAGACGAGGACTCATTTTTACTTGTTGTAAAAACGGGTTCAGGGGACCGCGGTTGCATAAAATTTATAGTTTACTCTGTCCTCAGAGGCCAGTTGCGTCCGCTCAGTCACGAGGATTGTATGTACTGACCGCTTCTCGCCTCACAGGCATACTCAGTAGTGCGATTTAGCAGATATTTTTCTTACTTTGAAAGACTTACTACCAGCATTACATGAGCCCCTTATTACACTCTCTCACACATGTCCTTACCAAACCGGTTGGTTAAGGTTGTTTGGATAGGTGTAGGGTGTTAGCGGCCTGAACCAAAAACCGCTGCTTGTGAAGACCTTGACCGCTGCAACTTCAAATGGAACAGGTCTTCTGTAAACTTTAACTGCCAACTTTCCTTTGGGCTTGCATCAGTGAACGCAGTAAAATGGTTGGTATTGTAGACACGTGGGAGGAATTCTCGCCCCTGAAACGGAAGGAGAGTTAGAAGCTATAACAGGGCTTTCCAGCTGCACTCTAAGCGTCGAGCAAGCACCGCCACTCATCTTCGAGCTGGCTCTAACTGACGGCGGCAAGAGGGAGGGATTCTTGATTGACCTTATTTGGGATTTGCAGTCCTACCTTCAGCGTGTTGGAGTGTTACAAAGTCGTGATTTTGCACAAACCCTCAATTGCTTCAACCACATAAAGCGAATTTTGACCGCTACCTTTAACATTCTATGCAATGCAAGAAAATCTACCGATGCATTTTGCTGACACTCATGAGGATCTGTTGAGCCAGGCTTTTCAAATCTTTGAATCTACGATACCCCACCACATTCGCCGACACCGAAGACTCAGTTTTGCTCTCCTTTGTGACTCACCCAAACCTCCGGCGATCTCTCTACTACCCAGTTCATTCAGCCTGTCAAATAATACAGTAGTATCGCCACCATCACCGTTTCAACTTCTGTCACCAACTCCGATGCACCACTTCCGCAAAAAAATCACATGGATTAGGAGGAAAACTTACTTCACTTCTTAGGGCACAGTCAAGAGGTCAGTGTGCAAATATCCGCTTGTCACCCAAGAAACGGTTTCAGACAAACGTGTAATACGATATTTTGACGGCTCACTCATTAGTTATTCATCTTTCTCTCTTTGTTGCCTTAACTTGACATTGTTTTCTATCAGCTGGTAATCGTGTAGCCGATTGAACGCTTAATGAGCTCCGGATTTCAAACACACTTTTAGAGTCTCTTAAGGGGGGTGTGGAAGCGAGCGAGAAAAAGGTACTTGATTACTGTACTGAAGTTAATTTGTTTTGTTGAATTAAGCGTCTACTGTCTGCAACACCCCATTTGTGAAGCAAATCATGCGACCACCTTCACTCCGGGGGTGACGCCTAGCACCAGACTCCAAGGCCAGGTTGTCTGTCAGGCGTAAGCGTAAAGTAAGAGCCCAGAGTGGACCGCTCTGCACCATCCTGTGTCCAGCAGAAGAAAATGCAAAAGTTAAAATAGCTTACTTTTGCGGTTATTTAACTGACTGATTTAAAGTGGGTGGATGGGATGGGACCTTTCCTACTCCGGTGCCGATGGGGTAGGCAGTGGCATTCGCTCCTGTCCAGAAACCTATCGTGATAAGGAGCATTAAGACTTGTTTACTTCTTCCATTTGCCAAAGTTTGTATCCTTCCAATGCAACGGTAGCTGTGTAGATAAACAAAGCCATGCAGGTGCCTTCTGGTTCTTATAAGTTATTGAAGCATCCACAGTGTAAGTAAAAATCCAAGATTTAAGTTGTCAGCTAAAAGGAGGCTCGAGGTATGTTGACCCCATCAATAAGTTTCGAAATATTATCCATTCAAGGTAGAAATTGCGTGTTACGCCAACACTATTTGGCATGAGGCGGCAATTCGACCCTCACCTGAAAGTGTCACCTCCATATAAGCTTGACAAAGAAGTGAACGTCTACTGTGGCGGATGGCTTTGAGGCTCAATTTCACTCCACTACGGTGAATTTATCATTGACCGCGGCTTTTACACCCGTGTTGATCACATGGCCTTCCATTGACACCCATTGCCCCAATCCATCTAGCTCTGAACCCCATCCATCCATCCATTCAAAAGTGGCGTCTGCCTTTAGCATCCTAGTAGTTAATTCAAAGTTCTCCACAGTAACCCATAAAGAAATCGATGTGAGAGCTCATAGAAATGCCTTGTCTGTCTACCCGCCTGTCCACCTAGAAGACTTTATCCCATTTTCTTCACCTTGTTAAGCACAAGGCATCAATGTGAATAGCTATAGAGGTCGGCTACATGTTATTTGTTGGAAGGTGTCAAGCCTTAAGCATCATCTCGACGATGATTTCTTGCCCGATCCACTAAGTAGCACAGACACCTCGATTATGTGGAATCCCTACTGCACCTGGAGGATGCAATCAACACTTCCACTGTCACCGTCCACTATCTTATTTCATGACTGCCAAACACTGACACCAATAGGAGCAGTCGCTATTGATCTGGATGGTGAAGTGGGCACAGGCAGCGGCGGAGACAGTATCCAAAAGAAGTCGGCCATATGGTCCAAACTGATTGTACCTCTGTCTTGGTGGCATGGCCTTCAACTATTTTACCCTGAACTGCATGCTAGTGCCTTTTAAGGTCACACCTATAACCTTGTAGCTAACCCATTCGGAGAGACGCTGTAATCACAAAGGCTTTGAAAACCTCGTCTTATTTTTTAAGAAATAGGTAATGGCTTTACTTGACGAGGCATCCTCTTTTCTGGAGCCTGCGATCCATTGCCCAAGTCGCACTGGATCACCACCCTTAAAATCACGGCTCCTACAGGAAGCGAAACTTGTTTTCAAAACTTGCAGCTTCAGCTACTCCACAAAAGACAATTCACGTCTAGATCGTTTGAGGCAGACCCCACTCAGTAGTCCTTCCCAGTGGAACTTACTTTTTGGGTTCTTGATGAGATTCCCAAAGTTAGAATGCACGAATACAAACTTTGTGGGTGAATGTTAATGGCTTCACCTCATCTATGAATACGTATGTGACAAGGCGATCATTTGTTTGGCCGCACGGACACTTTTGTTTTCGTAGGTTACACTGCTACTACTACCACCAGTCTGAGGTATGACCTCTGGGGATGCTGATAGCTCCTCCTCAAATTAGTAAGTAGTAACCTCCAACCCCTCCTAGTGCTTTGGCTATTCACCGACTCCAGTGAGAACTAGGTACGCTCCATTACTTTTGAATACTTCAAAAACCACTCGCTGCTTAAGAAGAATAAATTATTAAGAAGGTCATTACTTTGTTTAGGTGAAAGTTTACCCGCATTAGCTGTCCGGTTTACGCCAGTTTGTCCGCTACCAGTCAAACAAGCATTGGTTTTGTGCAGACATCTGGTGTTTCGAATTTGTCACCTAATAATTATTATTTTATTCTAAAATTTGTCCCGCTCTTGAATGTTGTAGCTTTACTTGCCAAGTCAACAGGGAGCGTTGACAGCCGTCATGGACTCATGTTCATCGACGCGTTGAGAAGGCGGTTTCGCTTATTCGTAACCCAGTTTACTTAAGTTTTTCAAGCCTCCAGAAATGTGATGAATCAGAACGTGAGGAGGGGATTGATCTGGAGGGAGTCTGCTTAATCGTGCTTAAAGTGTATCACTTAATAAGTCTTTTTCATCATGGTTGAATGATAAAGTCCAAGCATTCTAGTGACTGGCTGAAGTTAGTGCCAAGTCTAGGGCTTAGTTAGAAAAGAGCTTGATGAAATGTTGGATTATTGTACCGGTAAAAAAACGGTCTGAATTCGCCCTCCAAATCATTCCGTCAGCTCTTATGAGCATTTAAAACTCGAGCAGCCTCAGATGTCGTCGCACATAAATCTGGAACCCTTTGTGTGGGAGGTAGGTAGTGAGTAAAAGCATAACGTTCCAGTTTTCCAGAAATATGACGGCAGTCAAATAAAACCGAGCCTCTGAGCTACTGTAATAAAAAGGGTTATATGGTTTAGGGAGGGAAAATAAGGTTTGTGCCTGATATAATCCAATCCTACGCAGATAAACTTTCCTCAGCCACTCGATAATAACCTCAAAGCTTAGAGATAAAAGATTTAAACGAATACCAAAAAGACAATGATGCATTAGATGTGAATGCACAAATGGGGAAAACCTACCCAAGAGGATGATAGATTGAAAAGACTAAGTTTAGGGCGAAATAGACGACTTTGA
>NW_020170508.1:96842-98560 GCF_000524195.1 Echinococcus granulosus
GAGCCACGTGATCAAGGCGGAAGTAAGGGCGGCAGCCGATAATGGGTTCTGCCATGTAGGGCGCAGTTGAGCCGACCAACACATCGTCAGGGTATATGTTCACTTCATCATGCGTATGCAAGGCGTGAACTTCTACGGAGTGTGGGTGGTACTGCCTTTTGAAGCTACATTAACAGTTGCATCTCTGTTTCCATGGCTAAACTGCAGTGATGGCTATGTGGTAGCCGCACTGCCAGATGTTTCCAAACTGCTGCCTTCAAGGCAACTGCTTCAGGCGTAACTCGAGTGTGGCAGTGTCAGCATATCAAGCGAGTGAGGAGAAAGTTGTAAAGTGTGAGACTTGAAATTTGGCCTTGTGGAACCATTAGCCGCCATCTTAACATGTTCGGCTGGACACATTAGGCCAAGTATGAGCAGTGGAAATCATAAATTACTGGAAAATTGCCCACAACTACGATCAAACACCATTGACCACAATAAGGTTGTAGAGTGGGGACACGGTAATTGTCGTACCATGAAAGTTTTGCCACTTGCACACACTACTTTGCCAACTTTGTGGAGGATTTACTGTATTCTGTAAAAGATACACGAAGGAAGCGATTGTGTGTTAGTCTACCTCGCTGTTTCATTGGCATGAAGTCGGTGTGTTTTCAGACGACCCTATTGACAGCCCACCAGTGAGGAACCCAACGGTGACTGCTGTTTGTCCACAATCTCTGCAGTGGTGCCTGTGAACATTCAGTCCGACAACGTGTTGAAATGCCTGTTGCCACACTGCAGAGAAGAGGAATCCTCCCACGAGGAGGCAACAGACATCGAGCTCCCTCACAGATGCATACGAATGCGAACAGTTGGGTCACGACGAGCAGCCGAACAGACGTGTGCATTTGAAGCAGACTGTGGAGGGATAGTTTAGGCGCAGTGACAAATCCTTCAAAGTGGTAGCTTTGGAGGTGGAGTGGAAGTTGAGGTAAGTGTGGTGGTGTGGATTGAGACAGTGTGGAGGAATGAGCAGTTTCCCCTACTTCGTGAGTGTCCATGTCAATGCACAGGCTACCTTCGAATCGAGAGACAGGTGTTGGATGGTCTGCAAGCCACAGAGTGCAAATTTGCTGTAGGTGGAGGGGTTTAGGGGATGGGTAGTTGAGTAGCGTCATCTACACCAATGATCTGTGCAACAGCGTTGGTTGCAGCATTCCTGATTCTGCTTCCTCCAAAATGCACTGTGTGTGGATGTGGAGGTGATGGGAGTCAGCTCACCTTGCATTCTCACTTGTCTGGTGGTGAACGGAAGCCATGACGAGTAGGGAACGGGATCAGTAGTGTTGGGTGCAGTAGGTGACGCCATCAACACACCGACACACGCTGACACGCTGACAGACACTGACGTGTTCACTGGTGTTTGTGGGAGTGAAGGTGGAGATGTGGGCGGGTATTGGCTGTTGGCCGTGAGCAAGCCACCTGTACACATCTGTGGAACAACAGGTAGACTAGCGGTTCGTTGCAATCACTTAGTGAGGAGTGTGGATGTGGTGACTGCTGTGGAGATGTTGAGGACGTGAGAGGAAGAGGGGCGTGTTGGAGTGTGTAATTGGAAGTGGTGGTTAAGATGAGCTGTGCAAGTAAATCACCCCTTGGTTGAGCATGGAGTGCTTTGACGGAAGAGCCATGATGTAGCCGCGGTAATTTGAAGGTGTGGAATATGAGATTGGTGCAAG
>NW_020170508.1:98660-105961 GCF_000524195.1 Echinococcus granulosus
TTAAAGTCATCTATTTTGTCGAAAATCCTGCTTTTTACTCTCTCACATCCACTTCCAACCCATCATCCTATGATATAGGCAGTTTGTCAACGCTAGTTCCTTTACGACTAATCTCTTTCTTCTAAAGTCTCTCCTCCTCCTAAACCTGACGGCGCCACTTTGTAATTCTCCAGTTTTTTGGAAATAGGTTAACGGATTTCTAGGGGACCTACTATTCTTGATTTTCAACTTATAGGGGCTACTCACACAAACTCAGCTCAGATTTCGCCAGGAAGTCCTTTTAACTTCTCGCATTATCAGGAAGTGCATCCTCATTTTTTGCAATTGATGAAACATCTCCCCTCCAGCTGCCTTCCTAATTAACAAGCCTCTCACTCTGTCGTCTGTCAGTCATTCTATTTACACAATTTGAAGGATTCCTTCCCTCTGGTCTGTGTTACAGTCTCTAGTAGGCTACAGCCCTCCTCTAATCCAAAAACCGAATAGGGACTTCTACTCATGCTACAAGCATCGCTTGAAAGGAGGCTCTTCGGAGCTGTCGTCATTCCCTCTTGACGTGCACCACAAGACGCATTGTCACGTCACTTCTAGTGGTATATAACTTTCATCACAAGTATGTGGTAGTCTTGAGTCAGACCTCAAATTACATCAAAAACGTAATGCATAAAATGCGCCGTTTTAACATTAACTAACGTCACGGAATCACCGACTTCAAAGTAGTTATTCACCTTCTTCTCAAAGGCCTATAGCACTGCTGGAAGGCTAAGAGGTGGACTTAATCCCAGCTTTTTTCTTCCTGTAAAGGTATACAAATTTGATTGGCAGAATGTGGAAATGGTGGGAGTGGAAGTAGAAGGTGTCAAAATCATGTGGAAGTGGGAATTTTGGTCTCATCTTGCTTCTTACGAGAAAATCATCCTAACTGTCGTTTGATTCGGTGATGTGATAAAAAAGGGCGTAAATTCAACCACTTCCAAGTGTTAGGCGAACCGGAGAAATGACCTCTCTGATCCCCACCTTTCAAGCAAGCTCTTGCCATCAGTTGCTGCCTAAAGTGTCAGGCAGAGGGACAGAGTCAATTGGTGCACCTTCCATTCAGTGAACCGCCTCTCTTAAAGGTGTTGAATGCACTTGAGCCTATCTCCTGAACCCCTTGCCATAACTTCCTTTCTCATGTAACATCAATCATCCTCAAGTGCCTAAAAACATATCCTCATCCCCTCATTAGGATAAACTGGGTTAGATACTGGGATTGACTTACCCAGCGACGTGGTGCCAGAGGAACCTGTCGTCCAGATATCGTTCTATTCAAGTACTATCTTCGAGGTGGAATTCGCTCTCCAGCTAAATCGCCTTTGCCTGATCCATCTTATCGAAAGACAAGAGAGAGAGAGTTACTTTAAGCCCAGATTTCAAAAAAACCCAATGAAATTGAAAGATAGGTAGAAGCAGTATTGTCATCTGTACAATGAGATGGGTTAGGTACCAAAAAAGAAAGCGGTAAAGTGTCATACAATAGGGTAGGGAGGCGCCCAAGTTAATCATCATCGCCGATTCGGAATTTGGGAGTGTTGTCTTTACCCGGACCGTCAGGGTAGTCTCGCGGTGGGAGTTGGCCCTCATCGCGCGTACTGGTCAGGCTCGTAGATGTGGTATTGACACGACCTGGTTGTGTTGCAAGACGATTTTTAGCCGTGTTCTCTGCGGTTTGTTGGGCTCTCCTCCTCTCCAGCTCACTGTCTTCATCATATCCATCCTCATTTCTACCGTCACTTGCCTTGGCCTTGTGTTTTTTCAGTCTCAGTATTCTTGACGCCCTTGCTTTGGATCTTAAGACACTGAAGAACTCCTTTTCAAAGTCCCCTTCTCCTCCCTTGTCTATCACACCCGATTTGCGACGCCATTGAGGACCAACAAATGCTTCAGCGTTGTCCAAGTCAACCGTATTGCTAAAAGTAACTTTGTGGCCATGAAGATCTTCTATGGGTTCTTGAGATTGTGCATTGAGGTTGGTGGAAGAGTCTTGATTTTGACCTAACGTGAAGTATTCCAGCAATCTCGAATCCGACAAACTCACTGCAAGGGATGGCAAATGGAGAGTCGAGTCGCCACTCTCAAGCATATACTTCTGCCTAATGGTCTCTGGGAGGCCTTGTAGATAAGATGAAGACTTTGACGGTTTAATGGTGGCGTAGTGCAGCTTCAGCGCGATGTTCTCGTACGTTCGGACGATTCGCTCGTCATGCGTCTCCGGATCTCGTTGAAGCCAACGACGGGTGAATCGATCATCGAGTCGAGTGAAGAAGACGCGGATACGATTGCGTCCATTTGAACCTATTATCGCCTCCACACCAGCTAGGACGTGATCCAGAACATTTCCATTGAGATCGCCAAAAAGAGAGAGCTCCTCCTTTCCAGCTAGTTTGATGTGGAATAATTTTACCAAGGGTTTCATTGTCAGACCCATCAAGCCAACCGTAAAGAGAATGATGAAGAGGGTTCCGGTGACTATTATTTTTCGCACGTGCACACCATTTGGACCCAGTTCTTGATTCTCCACAAGAAGACCGAGGGAAAAAGCCACAGCTCCCCGAAGACCACCGTAAATCAGAATAGCTTGCTGCTTAAATGTGACACGCAGATTGTTCACGTTGATCCAGTTGATAATGAAGGTGAGTAGCAGGACAGCAATTGCTCGAGCGATGAGACAGACCACCATACCCCAAAGACAGAAGCCTGTGTTCCATTCAATCTCAGCGGAGAAAAGTTGCACACCAATAAGGAAGAAGATGAAGGCTTCACTCACTTCGGCGATCTCCTTGATCACCAAACGAACGCTGGTTAGAGCAGAGGATGAGATGTTATGAAAGGCATAGTCGGCTTGTACCAGACCACATCCAATCATCGAGATAATACCTGACCATCCTACAGTCTCACCGAAGATGTACGAGAAGTATGCCATGAGCATGATGAGGAAGCAGCCAAAGTGGCCTGTCCAACGGGTAAAGAGACTGGTAATTAGGCCGATTATCACCCCAACGATGAGACCACCGAAAGAAATGGTGAAGAAGGAACCAATTCCAAGCCCAATCTGTGCACCATCGACATTGGTCACTCCCACAAATTCACTCATAATACGGTAGAGCACAACTGTTACCGCGTCGTTGAGTAGGGACTCACCAAAGACCATATAGTAAAGGCCCGGCTCTACACCGATGTCTTGGAAGATTGCCAACACAGCAACGGGGTCTACAGCAACGATGAGTGACGCAAAGAGGAGGTAAGCATTGAAGGTTATGTCCACCGATTTGCTACCCATTGCTCCGGCCACGTCTAGCCCATACATCAATGGGCCGATGATAAGAAAGTTGAGCACAGTTCCGACCACAGCATAGATAAGAATGCTGCCAAGATAGTCAAGAAACGTTCGATTGTAAAGACTGTACGCGGCATCCAGGACAATGGGTGGGAGAAGAAAGTGGAAGAACATATCTGGACTCAGTTTCCACAGCGTATTTTCCAGACCCTGGTGAGTGATGGCATTGAGGATAGCGCCAAAGATAACGCCAATAACGATGAGGAGGAGAGACTGTGGAATATAGTCTGGCACGTAGGGCACCTTTGGGTAATACATCTTGAAGAGCGTGATCCCCAGGAGGGTTAGAATGACAGAGAAGTAGATTGAAAACTCCGAGATATGCCATGCGGCTAGTTTAACACCACCCTCTATCGGGTCCTCCGCTGTGTCGTTTTCATTTTGTGCTGTGAGGAGGACCGGATAGAGGATGAGAAGTAGGAGGCATAGCCCGAACGCTCCATGACGCAGGCCCATAATCTTTCTGTCGGTCAACAAGTCAGTCGACTGTTCCAGCGGATAGACTGAGCCGCTTTTTAATAGGTCTCTGCACTCCCTCGCACTTCATGCTGCGACGTCATCCCGGTGTAAGTTGGTCCTCTTCTCCGCCTCCTCTGCAATTGGCACTGGAGATATCACATGCTCGTATATCATTGGCTCACTGCATTCGCGTGCGGTTCCACGGACGCACCTAGAAGCTGGCACGCACGCACGTACGCACGCAGATAGGTCAGCCTTAAATCGCCTTTTCAAGCCTGTCCCATATTCAATTTCCCCAGTTGTTGGTTAGTGCATGTTCTTTTTTCTCACTAAACTGTGCAAGTAATAAGAGGCCACATGAGTAGTTCTTTTTCGGAATTTTTTATGCACTGTTATGGCAGAAATTTATCATCGTGTGGGGAAAAAATTCTGCAGGTTCCTTAACTCCCACTAAATGAAGGCTTTTTGAGTAGAGTAGAGCTATTTACCTGTTTGTATGTCTGAAACTTCCCACATTTGGTTGCACTTAGCTGTTCTATGGTTGGATGCCCAATTAAGGTGACCCGGTAACTTATTAACCGCATTTTCTTGCAAAGACTGTTGATCTTGAAACAGGGTGAAATCAAAACCCGTGTTAGTTACTCTCATCTGACAAGTTGGTAGGATTTACTGTATAGGGTTTAAAACTTTCCTCTTTTCTTCCCTCATCGGAAAGAGCTGTACATGAACCCATGTGGGAAGATTTTACAAATTTTCGTGACTTTTAAGGAATTTGTTTTTGTTTTCATAGTTTTGTTCTGATTGAAGGCAGATAAATCAAACATCTGTAAGAGAACTAGTACGACTTTTATCCTTCCGACGGGCTTTGCAAATAAACAAGTTAGCAAGCGAAATGACTTATTTCTACTGGTTTATGGTTGTCGCCTTATGGGATAACACTGTAGAGCCCCGACACTTCTTTGAAGGCGAAAGAAGACATAACACTCGGACAGGATAAGCGTTGTTGACCTACATTACAATCGTGGAACCCTAAGTAACCCATTATCAAGATCAGGCGTTAAACACATTGCCCATGAGCTCGGACTATCTGCTCCCCCATTAAGAAGTTGCTTGCTGAAAGGAAATCTCTTTTATTACTTTTGGGAGCTAATCCCACCTCAAATTCTTATTAAAATTGGTGAGTATCTGAATGGAAAAGGCCTAAAATTTGAGCACATAGGACGTACAAACAACTGTTGGTTAAGCGCTAGGGGGACTTGCCTCCTCTCGACCGTTGTCACCAGGTCTTTCCCCGTAACGGCTTCTATATGGCGTTAAGAGTGTTTTACACAGTGGAACGTCAAAAATTGTGCTTTCTTAAAGCAGTTGGTAAAGATTGACTTCTCCTTTGTCATCAGTCAATGCTCGACATACAAAGAAGACATCTATCGCATCGCCTCAATCTGATTGGCCAGTAGGAGCGGACCAATCACACTGTGTAAAAACCATCAATCGCGCTAACGACAATATGACATTTAAAAATTGAAATTTCAAATCAGTTGTCGGGTAATTTTTCCTATTTCTCATCAAAAAATAGGGCAGTTAGTAATAAATAACCCAAAATGGCGTAGTTTTGCACGGTAGAACAAGGAGAATTCGAATACTTTTAATTGGTAAATTGATTCTTGTCTTTTCACCTTAGAATTGCGTCTGGATGTCTTTTTTATTAATAAAAATATTTATTGCATTTCGCTCTTCTTTCACTGATTTATCAAATGGCTTATGATTAAACAAAAGCGTAAATCTATTTTCTAAGGCATTCTTTGACCTGTCTCAAAGGAATAATGAAAATTTTCCCTACGAAATCGTTTCTATTACTGTACTCACATAAATAACCAATTAACACTTAAAGAGACCAAAAAGAATATAGGTTCTTTGACATCAAATGTCGGTGCTGTCAAAAAGGCGTGAAACCAAAATGTTTCTCATAAACAATGTGAAAAGTGACTACACGGGTTTAATTGGCAACTTACATGAGGGTGCGGTTGAGCCACCATTCAGACGTATGCAGGCGTTGACACTAAAGTACTAACGAAAAGGTGCTGGTAGGCCTGTCTATTTTTATCGCTTTGTTTTTCCGGCCAATAAAGTCGTAACAGCTAGACGCTCTTTTCTGATTAGCCACACGCTCCGATTGCTGGCACGTCCTGGAGGCAGGCGTCAGGCCGCCATTTCCGTGCATTTTCTGCTGCTTTTAGAGGTTTTTTTTTCAAAACATCATTTTAAAATTACAGTAGCTAACAAATTTTAAAGTAGTACCAAAGCTTTAAGGCAGAAATAGTGGTGAATTTAACAATGCGTTCGGCAAAAATCTATGAGCAAATTAAAACTCATCCATGAGCATTTCGCGACTGCATGGGAACCCTTGAAACGACACTCAAGTTGCATATCTTGGGAGGTATATCCGTCCTGTAGCATTAGTGCAAGTTCATTAATTTCCCATTCAATTAAGTGTTTCAAGTGGCAGAAGGAGAAGAGGATTCATATGATATTGACGGGGGGTTATCTAGGAGTGATTGAGTTATAGCACGTACATTCTCTAGCA
The DNA here is from genome assembly GCF_000524195.1 of Echinococcus granulosus. Lineage (NCBI taxonomy): Eukaryota > Metazoa > Platyhelminthes > Cestoda > Cyclophyllidea > Taeniidae > Echinococcus > Echinococcus granulosus. The sequence goes on from NW_020170508.1 coordinate 105,080, forward strand.
AAACACCCAAAACTACGCACTGCAATTAAAAAGTCGCAGTGGTGACGTGTTTGTTTACACGAAAATATGGCACTCTTGAGGATGGAAGGCTGTTGCCAGACATCCCATGATTAAAAGGGGGTGGTTTTAGGAAAGTGCTAGACGTTAAGAGCAAATGCAAAGTGGTTAACTTAAAAGAACGAATACGAGAAAGCGGTTAAAGAGTACAAAAGCACGACCAACCACAGCATTTCAGCATAGGCAGCACCCTAAGAACAAAACGGAGCTCCTCTACAATACACAGAACGGACAAAATGAAACAAGTTTAGGAAACTTGGCCAACACCTGTAGGCAAGACACAAGAAATGGTGACAAGGTAGGCGGCAAAACACGTCACACCAATTCTATTAACATTGAATATGTCAATTTCTGTCGACACTCACTTCACGTTCGAATGGCGATGGATAATGCAGAGGGAGATTGGAAAAGAAATTGACATGTAGATAAGGACTGGGACGAGGATGAGGGTCAAGTGTGGGGATGAAAATGAGGATGCAGATGGAGGTAGGCTAATATACCCGTGACCCCCTCATGCATATCTGTTAACACCTCCATCTGATCCCACCCGATCCGATCCAGGTGGTACAGACACTTTCGCAGATGGCCAACCTTCAATCGTGACACTTGATATTCATCCAAAGGATCCACTTCTATGCTGCCAAAAACAGAAGGCCAGATGAGGCACTGTGTAGGGAAAGAGGCACAACAGATCTTAATTAGCATTGAGTCAGAATCTAGGGTACAAAGAGAAGTTCATTTTTAGCTTCCCCATTGTTTTCTTGAAGATAGGCCTTTTTTCCCTATCAGATCCTCGCCGTCATCTCACCGCTTTTGTCTCGCAAA
>NW_020170508.1:106061-110336 GCF_000524195.1 Echinococcus granulosus
AGGAGAGTTTCTCATCCCCCACTCATTTTCCTGGCCCAAACGTCGTGGGTTGGAAGACCTGTCCGGAGAATTCACTAGCAGAGGGGTTATCACTGGCGATATTTGCCTCCAAAGCGCATACACATCTCCAACCTATTGCTAGAGGCGTAGCGCCTTGCTGGCAGATGGAAGGAGGTTATCACCATCCAGCAGTCGTATTAACCTCGTTATTTTCTGTTTTAGGCTTAAAGTTTGAAAGCCTCTTTTTTAATCTAAGTTAGTTAACAGCGCCTCCTCTTGGCTGAGTGCAAAACCACAGGTAAAATTCTCTAGTCTGCGTCACTCCCTAAATAAAAATTTTCTGATCTCCCACCTCCGATAAGTACCTACTAACTCTAGCGAACCCCTTAATGCTTCCTTCTTTACTTATACCATCAGTCTACTGGATAGAGGGCGACGTGATGATTTAGCCTTTCGTTCCCTATCTAAATTACCACTTTTAATCTTTTAACAAGGTAATCCCCTATTCATTAAAGGAAATTCAACTGAAAGAGTGCCTACACCAGTCTGGCCCCCTTCGCCACTCCTTTGAGCCTCCACCAGGCACCCGTCTTTTCACTCTCATCTTGTAGAGTGCCTGCTTACCTAGTTATGTGGGTTTAGATGGGGTGGGTGAAGAAATTTCTACTTCTTTCTCGGCATATTCCATGCACACACACATACAAACTAGACTGATCATGCTAATTAATTTGATTTCATTTACTTGAAGGACCACCATCACTCAGGTGCTTCGTCTTGACGATTTTTTGTCAATATTTTTTTCCACTTCTCACGTGTTATAGCATACCTCCACCTATTTTGCTGTGGGTCGACGAAATTTTGGGGTAATTTGTTTGTGGAGATACCAAATAGTCATGTATTCCACGAAGCGACAGTGTGGCAAGCGAAGTGAGTAAAAATGTATTGTTTTGACAAGTGATTTGGATCATGCATCACTTGAGGGTGACGTTAAAGACAGGTCCGATTTATGAATGCAGTGAATGACATTACACAAGAACGAGTCGTGAATTCGTTTATGTTTGCAGTGAACTGAGCTTGGGATAACTTGCCGCCTATTTGGGCATTTTTTACGAGTACTCCAGCTTTTATTTGATACCTGGAATGTGGCTTTGGACTGGAAGAGTTCATTTGCACAGCTTAACCGTCCTGGAATTGTCTGCACCACGTAACTCCTGCTAGTCATGGTATCCATCTAGCCGTTATGCTTCGACTAGCCATCCAGGATCGTGCAGAAACAACCTGGTCCTTGAGCCAGGGACTGCAACAGTTAGGCTCCTCCCAAACCGACGTACAATCACTCACCTTTGAGGGGTCCATTTAAATAGAAGGTCTATACAGCTGAAGCGCCGTGTCGTCTATGCTTCAGGTGTCCATACAATTTGCTTTGGCTCATACGCTGGCCTCTAGGTTGAAGTCAACTGATCCTTAGACGGCCTGTACGTCGGGTGTTAAAGGTCACGACTTTTGCCTTCTTTATCGTGTAGCGCAGCATCTGTGGCCTCCACCTTTAGGGCAAATCTAGAAGGTAGAACCAGAAGTCCCACTTTGATGTGTACGCTTATGAATTTGTCTAAAAGCAAAAGCCAACTGAACTGGCATTGATGGGTAAGTTTTGGAGGAAAAAGACCATGGATTCGATTTCTCTCACTTTAAAAACTAGCCATGAAATTAAGCAATGGAGAAAGCATCTGACATCGAGATTCAGGTCCGCTTCCAGCTTTCGGGGTTCTTGTGTTAGTATTTTTTCTACGTGGATAAACCTCTTGATTTAGGGGTTTTTGAGTCCTTTTTCGCTTTATTATTGTCCAAGATTTTGCTTCGAAAAAAGTGATCTTGTATAGCATTCTTTATCCTATTCAGTCAATTTTGCTCAGACGTAGTAGAATGAAGGATGGTAAAATCGAACAGTCAAAGGACCTCTTCTAGCTTGAAATTATCTTCCAACTGAAGTAAAGGGGAAAATATGCGGATCTCCTTCTTCTTAATCACTGCAAAAAGCAGTTTTTGAAAAAATTTGAATAAGAATAGACGATCAGTTCTAAGGGAGGCCCCGCGATCTAAAAAAACCTTCCCTAGAGTGGAGGCCTCGTTTGGATCCACCCTCTTTCACTAACTGTGTCACGGTTGCAATTATCACACCACTTTTGACAAAGACCTGCGTTTCAAATAAGCTACTCGCCAAATCTTGTTTTAAACGATCACTCTGAAGGGCAGAAAGACTACCAAGTGGCCCTCAATGGCCCCCTCTCCTGCCCACCCTTAATGCAGCACCCTTACGTAAGGCGATCTGCGCTTCTATGCGCTGTCAAACAGGAGTGAACGTGTAATTTTCCTGTGTCAAACGCATGATCGACCTGGATAAGTGCCTTAAAAAAATCCTCTCATTCTCCACTGTCTCACTTGAAATAATGTTTTGCATATGGAAAATGCCAAGTCTATTAGTCCCCTTGATGGGGGGAATGGAAAAAGCAAACGCCTCTTCGGCAACTGCTCCTCTTCTTGCGGCTTTTCTTGAAGAAGAGATGGAAGATGGAGGAAGGGAGCAAAGGACGGCCTAAATATCGTGGAGGTTAGTTTAGTCAACACCAAAAAAGTTGCAAAGCCTCCTACTAGGTAGCTCAAATGAGAGGCGGCAAAGCTCCGAGGGGTTGAGGAGACCAACTTTACAGTACGTAGGGGTAATGTTTTGAAATGTGACTTTATCCTTCGTAGGAAATCGTGATTTTTTCATCGAGCTTGTTTCAAGTGGTTCATTTTATGGCACAAGTAATCAAGTGGATGGAGGAGGGCACATGGCCCAAACACAGGAAACTTCCACTAGGTAGTTCTTTCCAATATGGTGCCACCAAAGCTAATTTTTTTGTGATTTAAGTAAACGTGAACTTCCTGCTCTAGAGCAACGCATAGATTTCTGTGACCTGTGATAGCCCGATGTCCAGGTGAGTGGCTGTAGGTTCCGCAGATCCACCCAAGAATGACTAATTCGAAAGGGAATTCCGCAAGCCCATTCAAGGTCACCTTGCTGATGGAAGAAGCCCAGGGTCCTTTAAACGCAGCTATGACTAGTATGTGCCACAGCGGGTCGCAAATGCTTCCATCTTAGGCCCGAGTGATGGATTTGACTCGTCTTCGACGCAGTTAGCATACTTAAATAAGTTACAAGCTGAAAGTTCTTCATCCCAATCAAAGCACGCAACTCTCTCTCCTCTCCAGCTCTGTTACACTCTCTTTCTTGCCTTTTTTCAATTTTTTATGTCATTGCATCTCATGATTGCCATGTGGAGGGGGACCTGGTTACCACCGGGACTGAGATGATTAAATCTAAGTGGAAGGCGGTTGGCACCCTAGCTTTTTCAGCCTACATTCCAGCTGCTAAAAGTAAGCTAAATGGAATACAACCAAATGCCTTTCGGGCAATTATGGCTGCAATGGGAAGAATACTGTTTCCTTGCAGGTCACCAACATATCTTCCGACAGTAAAGTAGATCTTGGAACATCTCCAAAAAAGGTGGTCCAAGATGAGGCCTTTAGAAGGTGGTAGTGGACAGATAGGCTGGGGGACTTTCGGTGCGACCGGATTGCCAAGGTGGGGACCAAATCCCAGGTGAGCGGAGACGTCCAAGGTGGTAGATGTGTGATTAAAAGGAGGGGTAGCGTCGCCCTCTAGACTAATCAAACTTGAAATCTCTCTCCACACTGACAAGTCGTGGCCTCTATCTGGTTTTAGTCAGTTACTTGCCTTCACGGATTGAAGAAATACGCTTCAAGCGGTAGAACACTAACGTAAAATCAAAAATTTAACACAAAACAGATTTTGGCCTTATTTTTACCTAAATATGCATTTTAATTAAAACAGAAAATCCCGGTTAAGCAACTTCAAAAGCTTCTATTTACGGACTTTGCGGCTAGTCTGTTTGCCTCTGGTATGAAGAGTGAAACCGGTTATAGAGATACATCCCCATGGACATGGAGAGAAAAAATTTAATGCGCTCTCTGTTCTTAAGGCAAAACACGAAACAAAGTCCTGTTAAAGTACGTCTCTTCTTCTTTCATTCTTTTGTTCTCCCTCTCAAAGATGCGTACTTCACTTGGCAGTAATGGATGGGTGTGTACTCGGTGTAGCATGCATCTAGAAAAGTTTCCAGTGTGATCCTCTTTCAGTGCATTTCTAAAATAAAATTTTTAATTCACAACGTTCAAGTTGGAAAAGCTAACTGAGGGATGAGAAACTCCCCA
>NW_020170508.1:110436-112182 GCF_000524195.1 Echinococcus granulosus
TGGTGGTGGTGGCAGTGGCAGTGGAAGCAGAAGTAGAAGTGGATTTAGAGGCCAATTTCTGGCCACTCGCCTTCACGAGCAACTCAATCCACGAGAGCACACAAGGAGTGAGCAAAGGGAGGGGCATTAGTGAATTGGGGTCGCTCTCGCATGATTCGATGCATCAGGAGGGAAGGAGAGGAATCATTGTGCATCCATGGTGCATCACGGTGTACGTGCGACGCCTTCTGGTAACTGAGAGGTCTTGCCAAAGAAAGAAGCGTCTGTTCGCACCACATCAACCCCTCATGATTTCTTCTTACACTTATTTATTTGTTTGTTTGTCTATACGTAGCACCGTGAGGCCTTTCCCGATGAGAATGTAGCCATTAGTGGCATTGGAAGGGCGAGCGAAGAAAGGAGGCGCATGAGTGGGAAGAAGGTGGAGAGGGTGAGTTGTTGCCAAAGATATCACCGAAGTGAGGTAGTAGCAGGCATTATTAGTGATGTTGCGTTTAAGTGAGTGAATAGGGAGTGAGTAAAGGTGGGTCAGAAGGAGTGAGATGGAGTTGGAGGGAATTGGAGGGAGTTGATGTAGGCGGTATCAGCTTGAGGGAGCCCTTGCAATCACTATCACAACAGGACCACGGTGAGGCAGTTTGTTGTGTCGATTCCATGCGACTCGACTGGACTCGACTCGCCACTTACTCGAAGCGAATTGAGTCCACTCGACGAGGTGCTTACCTACTCCACCACTTGGTTGGGTTAAGTGTTACAGTAATTTTCACTGGTCCGATTTGTTCATGCGCAAACCTCCACCGTGTGGCATCTCACACCTAACCTGACCTTTCCCAGTGGTAGTCCCTCGTGTCCTGACTCGCCTTTTCCTGCCTTTTCCTGTCTTATCGTGTCCTGGCCTGTTCTGTTCACCAGCCACGACAACATAATGACGTGGTGCACAGGAATGTGGAGTAAACAAACACATCGTTTCTGGTGTTCGTAGTCGTCGTCCTGTGTTGGGTGTCAGCTAACTCATCCAGACGAGAAATGTCGACTTGGCAAGTAGAAATGGGCCAATGGGAGGACAGATTGGAGGAGAGGAATGGGGAAGTGGAGGGAGGGAGGAGGAGGAAGAGGGAAAGGAGGAGAAGGTGGATGTGGGTGGAACAGATGTGCTCTGCATTGAATGGCTTTCACAAGGCTTTTTTCCAGCACATTGAAGGACTGTTTGTGACCGTCGATGCTGATCATGTTTCCTGAGCTAGCTAAGATGGGAATTATTGGTAGTCATTCTCAACACGCCACCACCACACACTGTTTTAAAACCACCTCCTCTCAACCAATGTCGCATTTTGTCACGAGTGGTTGTGAACAGTACAAGTGAGGTTGAATGCTGTGTGATTGCATGGAAGTAGGTGAGAGGGAGAATGGATGGCTTGTGTGGAATAGGGAGTGGCCAAAAAATGAGGACGGTCGTCTATCTCTCCACATTGTCGAGAGCACACTCCATGAAGCATTCGTTGTCCACCAGGGTGTCTCTCCCATTAACACTTACTAACTGTTCACAGTGTCACAGTGACCATTTGACAGGAAATCAGGCGAAGTGTTTGGTAGAAAATGGGCTTGATTTGTGTCGCTGGAAGTTGGTTTCATTATTTTGTACTAGTCACCACCTTCTGGAGCATTGGGCTATTGGGTGGAGGGAAGCAGGATTGGTGACGACTTCCTTTCGGTGTATTTTCGTAGGTGGAAGGCGATCGCGCACTG
>NW_020170508.1:112282-114008 GCF_000524195.1 Echinococcus granulosus
TTAGCGAGACAATGACAGCGAGAGAAAGGAGAGAATCGGATGGTGGAATGCGTCCGCCTTCAAGAAAACAATTGGGAAGCTGAATGAACGTCTGTTGGTACCCGGTGACTAGCCACTCGTTTTTTTGGGCTGTCTGCCCCTTTTTATGACAAGGTGCCCGAAAACGACCTTTTAGTCCTAAGAAAAGTGATGTAGACAAACTTTCTACTTGCAGTTATTGGTCTGGAGTTTTCCACTAGAGGACGCAGTTGTCACATCGTGATTACTCGTATATGACTCCTTGTCAGTGTCACATAAAACCTCTTCTTCCTCTGTCATTTAAAATGTTTAATTAAACGGGCAATTAACGAGCAAGTGTACGTTGGACTTTCCCCCACTGATCACTTGCCCCTCATTCTGTGCAATTTTTAATTGATAACCCTCATCTATCAGGTGTTTTTTAGAGGTGAAAATTTTGCCTTTTAGAGCTTCATACCCTTTTTCAAATTTTTTGACCATCCGCTGATTGTAACTTCAATTTAAAGAATAAAATGTCAAGCTTCACTGCCACACTCGCCGCAATGCATTGCCATTTGACCCTTCACCAGAGCTTATCAAATCCATGCTAGTTGTGAATGCTCCTAAACCCAGGCTTCAGGCTCCACGGCTTCAGGACACGACCTTGGGGTATTTGACGCCTCGATCAGATCTTCTCTCTTCACACATAATGCAATACCACAGAAACTCACTCAACTTATAATGTCTTCAGGCGCTACGCTGGTGACGATAGACCAGTCTGATCTATTATTGAAGGGAACAGGGTAACTGGGACCGAATTAGTCCTTCAAAGGGCGCTCGTTGTAGGACATGTTAGAACCCCCAGTTATTCATCTCAATGGAATCCTAATGCTGTGAAGCTGGATGGACTAATTCCCATGGAAAGTAGCAGGAGACAACCCTACTCATTTCTGAGTTTGGAGCGGTACCCGAAGCTACGCTTGTCGAATGCTCTCCACTGTAATTTGGTACTTGCCACCTCATGAAGCTACTGGCATATGACCACTTCAGTGTGTGCTAGAAGTGGTATTGTGAGTTTTTCCTTAATTCAGACGCACCTACACACCACAACATGATAAATTGAGTGAAGCAAAGTACTCAAGCCTGAAGTGGCAATGGATTTTAAGACATAGACTGGGCCTTCTCGTCTTCACACGTTTCGGAAAAAAGAAAGAGAATATGGGGGGTGATAATTTACTGTTGATAGTGAGATTAAGTGAACATTCACGACTGCTGCTCAATGCTATGAAGATTATTCTCGTTGTTCCAATTTGTTAAGCAAATTCCGTGTATTCCGTTAAAGGCAATTAATTTTCTGCATAACCATTTTTAAACTGACGTTCATGAGGTTATAGGCCACTTTTGAATAACAATGCACCTGAATGTTGGAACGCAAAATTCGAAGTCCTACTCAATGTCCTTCACAAATGTTATTGTAAATACTATGCCAAAATTTTTGTCTTTTAAAATACATACAATTTCCCTCCTCATATTGTGAATTCTTATTCAAAAAGTCGAAAAATTATTTGAATATGCAAAAGATGGATAATCTAGAAAAGGCATATCTTACGTGGGTAATTAGTTTCCTCTCACAATCGCGCATTAAAAACTTTAGGAGGAATAAATTGTTTGTTATATACACAGCAAATCTTATTATACAGAGTTTCAGCATGGAATTGTTACAAATTTC